>NW_013668976.1:93537-102607 GCF_000517525.1 Limulus polyphemus
TTTGGTATTTCTGTAGTGTTGTATAGGTGACCAAAGTACATAATATTACATGGAGTGAAAGCACACACCTACAATATAATATTAATATTTGGTATGTCTGTAATATTATATGGGTCACTATATTCAACGAAATACAACAGCGGAAACTTACGTTAGGCAATATTTGATGGATGACATAAATTATAATATAGTTAATGTTCCACAACTTTTACACTACCCTGTCTATGTAGAAACTTGGAAGATTTCTTTAAAAAATCTAGATTAATACGATAGGATGGTTGTATTTAAAGTAAGAATAAACATGTTGGCTTTCATGAGTGAATTGTGTATATTACTTGGCCATAGAAGTTTTCTTACATATTCAAAATTGCCATACTGGCCGTCTTCCACTTGGTAGAGATTGTACGTGAAGTTCAAGTCGTTCCCTAACTTCCACAGCAGGTCCATACAGTAACCACGGCAACAGTAGGATTGTGCTAGAAAAATAAATAGAGTATCATGCTTATAATTCTCAAATCATTAAGAATGTTAATCACTGTGGTAGTTAATGCAACATGGTTATATTAACGTTCCCATCGTTAGCAAATCGTTGTTATTATAACTGTATATTATAAACATACAAACTGCAGTTACTGCATATACTCGAGTAACAAACAAATTTATTCAGAGCTTCCCGATATTTAAATTTGTTTTTATTTTTTGTTGAACGTCTACATATCTTAAACGTTCTAAAAACGAAAAAAAGCTGAAAAGATTTCATCCAAATAACAAAAAATATTACTTTGAAAAATAACATAGACATTTTTTTTTATACTTAACATTAAAATATATTTTTATTTTATTACCTGAATTATTTTAAAGCGAATGTGTCCCTCTAAATGTAGACGCCTCCCAGTGGCACAGCGGCATGTCTGCAGAATTACAACGCTAGAATCCGGGTTCCTATACCCGTGGTGGGCAGAGCACAGATAGCCCATTGTGTAGCTTTGTGCTTAATTACAAACAAACACTTAAATGTGGACTTTCAAATAAGCTGTTAGGCGAGTTCGCACATCGCTCTGTTAAACCTAAGATTTTCTTTATTGTACTCACCAGACTAGCGATTTGATGAATATTTTACAAGCTCATTATATTTGTGCTTTCATTTTCTGACATATCTTAAATATTGCGTAAGCATCCAAGTTGAGAAATTTCGCTTCGTTTCTGAAGTCATCTATGTTAAACAGTTTCATAATAGTTTGTTTGTTTGTTTGAATTTCGCGCAAAGCTACACGAGGGCTAGCTGCGCTAGCCGTCCCTAATTTAGCAGTAAAAGACTAGAGGGAAGGTAGCTAGTCATCACCACCCACCTCCAGCTCTTGGGCTACTCTTATACCAACGAATAGTGTGATTGACCGTCGCATTATAACGCCCCCACGGCTGAAAAGGCGAACTTGTTTGGTGGGACAGGGATTCGAACCCGCGACCCTCAGATTGCGAGTTGAGAGCCCTAACTACCTGGTTTTCATAATAGAGCCAAATTACCTCAATATTGTTAATGTGTTATTTAGAGATAGTTTTACTTACTGGTAAATATAGAAATCTTTACTATGAAATTTGAAATTTTAACTGAAATTTATTGGACGCATTTCTTAGTATAATTTATTAAAAAATCCAACAAACAAAAACATACCTCAAAATGAAATATCGTCGCAATTAATCGTGTTATTTTTATTGGCAACTTAGAATTCATTTTATATCTAAAATATGAGAAAAGTTTTCTTCAGTCGTTCCAGTTTGAAAAAATACCAAAAACAAAGTATTACCCTTTCTCCAGCCTCTGTCGTTCACTTAAAATGAGAAAAATTACATATATTTTAAGATACATCAGGGGCTAATGGTTCGTGTAAAAGGTAATTTAACCAGCAAACATTATTGAGAAAAGTATATTTGAAAATAAATATTGACGGAATTAATAAATGAACAAAGCAAAATGAGTGAACTATAAGATAGTAGACAAAGAAGCAGCATCTGGTGGTGAACGTAGGATAAAACAGCACAATAGTCCTCAACGGCGTGTATCCATCATCGGTAATGTTCAGCCAAAACTTAAATCCTCAAGAATAAACGACCTTTAACAATTGTGTGTTGAAAGAACTTTACGTCAACCATCACTTTAGATCATTCCTCAGGGGACACCAAAGATAATCAAAAAATGATTGTTAGTAGTTCTTAGGTGTACATAATAGAATCTAAATCAGTAACAATGCTCGCTTGTGTAGTTTTATTAAATATTCTGAACTTTCTAGTTTTCTCTCAGCAAATCACTGCTCTTATGCAAACACCCATGTCAAGTTGAAATTCCTGGAGTGACTACAGATCAATTAATTTTTCGTCTTATATGTATAGATGAGTGAGCAGAGTTTACTTATGGTAAACACGTGTTACGACAGCGGTATTCACGTGACGCTGGTAACACGTAATGAGTATCTAGAAGGTTCGGGGTACATCACTAATAATCCAGTATTTGCTAGACGCCCTCTATTCCTGTATATAAGCGCGCCATGTAAAGTGGCCGACATTTCAAGATTTACAGTCATACTGTCCCTTCGTGGCTCAGCGGTAAGCTTAAGGGTTTATAACGTTAAAATTCTGTGTTCGATCTCCGCGCTGGACACAGCACAAATAGTCAATTGTGAAGTTTTCCTCTTAAAAATGAAGAAGCAACCATATTCATACTGTGTTTTATTTCATATTTTGTCCTTTTCGTATCATTATCAAGCACAAACACGAGAATATTAGAAAATAAAAGGTAAGTGTAGTTGGACTTGGAACATAAGTATGACAGTACGATCACTTACGTTTCCTACCTTTCGTTAAGAGGCCAGCTTTGATGATTTTTAACGTCTTTAACTGGTGGAAGATATCTTAGAAATCACATGTTAAAATATTATTTTGAAACTTATTCTAAAAAACGAGAACAGCTCAAACTGAACAGTCGTTAATTTTCTGATTATGTTGGCATAACTTATTATATAGTTATATATATATATATGTGTGTGTGATATTTGTGGCAGCTAAAATTAATCCTGTAGTGTGCAAAGCTCGAAATGTTGTATTTCTCAAAACCAAAAACAATTCTTTTCCTTACTGGCTTCCAACTTTTGTGTTGTAGTTCTAGATATTTGTTCAATCTGTACTTGTTTTTTTTCTTTTTTTTTGGTGTTTCTCATTTTCGAGTTGAACTTCATCCCTAATCTTATAACGTAGTTATAGTAGTGAAGGCTGGGACTCTTTTCCTATCTTTATATGATGGAAACAACAGCTTTCAAGAAAATACACATCATGAATTAAAAAGAAAAAAGTTTCTGTTTATTTCTATCAACTTATATTCATTCTTTTAGTACCAGTATAATCTAATAACGCTAGGCCTATAGTGTCAACCTGCTCAGCCCAGAAAACAAGGTCTGTTATGTAGTTGTATTTGCTTAGTATTCCTCAGAGAACTGTAAGTATTTCGCTTTGTCTTCTTTTCCATTAAAGTTACACTTACACAGCGAACTGTTGGATCGCGGACATGGGATTTCATCTTCTTTACAATCCTCCTTGCTATCCACAGGTCTAGCCCAAACAAACGGTTCTTCCACCAAGGTAACAACCTTATAAAAAATAAATAAATAAATACGATAGACGAGAAGCTTAGAATTTCAAATTGCTATTTTATTTTTCTAAAAGTTTGATTACGACTAATAAAAAGTTATACTTCAAAAATACTAAAGAATTTCAAACTAACAATATACTAAACTGGTGTATTTAAAACTCGAACTAAAAAAAGTTAAAATTATATATTATTAAACAGAGAATATATTAACGTAAATGTAGATTAATCTAATCAGCTGTACAATTTGTCTTTCAATAGTTTTGTTACAAATTTTTCAAAGAATTAAAACACTTGATCCAAGTTCTTTATTGGTAGATTGGGCAACTATTTAGGAATGTTAATAAAACATTTATTAGGCTTATATTTCCACTGAAAGAGCCATTAGTTTAACTTAACTAAAATTTACCGCGATATTTTACATATTATTTTAATTTCATAATGTCATCTGATCCTCCATTGGGGTTTATTCATTACAACTGACACGGAAGATAAATCAAACATGAAAGTTAAACCTGTAAACGGGTGGGGACTATATATCCTCGGGGCTTTGTTGAGTGGTTACCAGGCCATTTGATGCTGTTTATGTTGAGCTTGAGATTCATCTTCATCTGAGCCTTAAAATGGGGGTTTACATAGTCACTTAATTAAATCAAAATAATATAAAACATGTAACAACAATATTAATGATCGCATTACTATCTAGTACACAGATAGCATGCCGTCATTTGCATGATGATATTAAACTTGTACTCTAAATAATAATGAATAAGGACTTATTATTTTGTAATAAATGTTTATAAAAACGTAAACTGATTAAACCTAATAGCAAAAAAATAAAAAAAAATATGTTGTATTACTCAGTTCAAGAAAAACTCATACATTTTTTTGAAAAATTAGTCATGCATTAATGTTTTTCTAATAATGGTAACAAAATATGTTAAACTGCACAAATGCTATGTGCACTGTTGATTCTATAATGATGCGTGACCTTACCTTGGAAAACGTGTAATGTCCAGCCGTTACGGTCTGCCCGTCTACAATATTTACAATATCGTACTCACTATTAAGGCGATCGCCTTTCTCGTCAAAAGCTACTCTTCCAGTTTTTCCATACAACAGACTTTGAGCCTTTAAATACCTGAAACATAAACAGTGCCTATATTCAGGAAACACGTAAAAATGTTCTCATGATCCTTTCATTAAAAGTAAAATCAAGGCACCAGTAGAACACAGTTTTAGGCATTCGAATCAAAATCACCTCTCTTACGTAATATTCACACTCAAACATAAAAACAAATTTAACGTAAGTCTTATTAACGCAAGACTCGGAAATAGTTTGCGAAAGACGTTGCCCTAAAGGTTTATTTTATTTTCATATTCTAATGAATATTCAAATTGTTGTAATATTTCCTAAAAGTGTACCTAAAATTTGCAAATTAGTAAGTTCATAAATACAGTTTTGACAATAAAGCTTATTTCTATTAGCGAGACTCCATTCTTCCAAGCCCCATTGGCTCAGCGGTAAGATATAGTGGCTTTTAACGCTACAAAACGGGTTTCAAATCCCTGTTGAGCAGAGCACTGATAGCTCAAAAACAAACAAGTAATTCATTTTTAAATGTGTTCTTTTCCTATTTTTATTTACTGTTCATTTTAAATATACTCAAACTGATATGATTTCCAGAACTTTTTTGAAGTTTATCTATTCTAACTTGTTTTTCCTAAAACACAGAAAGAAAAAAAACTTGATTGTTAAGAAAAACTACATTAAAGAAGAAAATTCCAAAGAAATGTTATAAATGTATTAATACTTTTCTTGCTGCCATTCACACATATGCCCAGTTGAGCACGTTATCTAAAAACGATTTTGGAGTCTCATGATGTCGCAGTCCTTGTCACCACATTTGGTCTGACGATGGTACATCTTGACAATGGTTCTGCAGCGCAATTTCCATTGCAAAAGACTTCGTTGTTTGATTGTCACGTCCAAAGCACACCCCATTTCCCGACATACTTTCCAGGATCCAACTATTATACGAGGATGACTGTTTCCCAGTTCCTATTTCAACAACCCAATTGCATAGAAATCTATTGCCACTTTATCTGTTGACTTGACTGATATGCCTTCGTATAAAATATCTTGAAACCTCTTTTCCTTCTCCAGCTATTTGAGGTATTGAACGGATGAACTGGAAGCCTGATTGAACCCATTACCTTGGTGAACCCAATACCCTGCTGGTCTTGTTTCCAGATGGAAGTCCTTAATTGTGTTGTGAAATGTTCCTTGGAACATGTAAATGACTTTTACCATTTCGTGGATTCTCATTTGATACAAGAAGCTAAACGTTGCTTATCTTGACTAGGGTATGGCTTATTGCAGGTCTTTTTCTGGATGATCCAGATTCCTTTCTTCTCCAATGTCATTAAGTACAAGGGATATCCCCGTACTGAAAATTATAAATCCTTTAGCCAAACATATTTTTACGATCTGTGTGTACGTATATTTTGCGTCGGAAAGGGTTGTTAAATATCCTTCCCCAAAACGATCAATTTTCGGAGGCATCATACCACCTATGAATGCCAAACAATGTATTTCTGATACATTCCGTTCTACCGCAACATTATATCGGCTGTGGCTGTCACGTGACATGTTGATGTGAATATTCAAAATCGTTTTGTTAATTGTTTTGACTTTAAAATGCCATAGGGAAGCATTAAGCTCTCTTTCTTTTTATGTTATAATTAACTGAATCATTGAAAATCTAACTCAACTTCTGAAATTAGTGATAACGTCTCATTTTCTTTACTTCATGGTATACATTGGGTTTCTGTTGTTTAATACTGTTTATTGTGACTATATTTATTAGTTTGGTTTGTTTTGAATTTCGCGAAAAGCTACACGAGGGCTATCTGTGCTAACCGTCCCTAATTTAGCAGTGAAAGACTAGAGAGAAGGCAGCTAGTCATCACCACCCACCGCCAACTCTTAGGTTTCTCTTTTGCCAACAAATAGTGGGATTGGTTGTCACATTATAACGCCCCCACGGCTGAAAGGGCGAGTATGTTTGGTGGGACTGGGATTCGAACCCGCGACTCTCAGATTGCGAGTCGAGCGCCCTAATCACCTGGCGACTATATTTATTATGTGACAAGAAGTTATATATATAAGCGATTTATCTTTGATAATATTCTTTATTTCTAATTTCGTTTCTCTTTTGTTCTACGTGAAATGCTTTATAACAGATTTGTAATGTGATAGACGGGTATCTCTTCTATTATGTGACTTACAAAACTTAAAGGAATGAAACACTGAACCTAAATATATTACTTGCATATATCCAGAACTGTACCCATACGTCCCGTAGAATGAGCTAACTTCAGACTCTATACATAAAAAGGAGGTTGAGAGTTGCATATAGTAGAAATATTAGCGTGGTTTCATTTCTACTTTAAGAATTATAAGAACTTTTAAGAGTAACTGTCTTCCCACAATTGGCTGCATACAATGAAAGGCAGTAGGTGTTGAGACTTTGTGGGTGTAAGCACTTAACTCCATACCCTTAGTTGATTTTCCAATGGCTGCTGGCTAGTTTAACATCAACGTTTGGATTTTGTCTGGTAAATGGGATATCCACAACGCACTTGGGAGCTATTACCACAGGGATTATCCGCTATGACTTTAAGCTGACGCCTGGGATTAACAATGGATTTTGCTACAAACTTCTCAATGCTTATTATATATATATATATATATATATATAAGGTGATTTTGGCTTAAACTGAAAACTTACTTTACAAATTGTTTTCCTGTTTCCCAGGCTCTGTCTGAAGAATCGCAGCTATCAGGGGCCTTTGTTATGTTTTCGTTACGGATCAGGTCTCGAAGCCCTAATCCAATGATCTTGACACTGTCCCAGATGTGACCCGCCGCATCTGAAGCATTCAGTAATGTCAGAGCCAATATACCTAAAAATATAGAATATCCTTGCTTTCTTAATTTCTGTCTACATTCCACGAAAAGCGATGTAACTTTTCACTTGATATTAAGGTGCCTGTAACTTTTCACTTGATATTAAGGTGCCTGTAACTTTTTCACTTGATATTAAGGTGCCTTTAACTTTTTCATTTGATATTAAGGTGACTGTAACTTTTTCACTTAATATCAATGTGCTTGTAACTTCTTCACTTGATATTAAGGTGCCTGTTGTATTTCTCTCGATGAATAATTGATCGATTTTTAAGAAATTTAAATACACATATTTCTTAAAATAGTTTATTGTGTGTTTGAACATCAACAAAATGGATACTATTCATTATACAGCAACAATTCTTCATGAATATATTCAAATAAGACCATGGAAAACACGAGTCAATTAACAACAGAGGGCACTAAATGTGTTAAATATTCGAGTTAACGATGGCCTGTAACCGTAGAATAACGTGACAGAGAGCTGGCATCTGTCAAGTCCCACATCTTAGCAAACACTCCACGTCACACAACTGACTTTTGGTATCGCCTTAGCCAAAATGTCAAGTGGACCATCCGACATCATGTAGCCCTGTTGAAGATTGTACAAACTCGTTCAGCTGTCCACTAAATCATCCCAAGGATGTGGGCCATTGTTAAAAGGAATGGCAGCCACATTGCGCAGATGTAACGCCTTCTGGTAACCATGGATTCGTATTCTCCATGCCCTCACTTCTATGTATTCACAAAGAAACAATAATAACTCAGTACATTGATCTTAAACCTTTAGTAAATGAATAACAATTTTAACACTACATATTACTGTAGCTTTTTATCTTAACCCTAAGAGAATGAATAACAATTTTAACACTATATATTACTGTAGCTTTTGATCTTAAACCTTTAGTAAATGAATAACAATTTTAACACTATATATTACTGTAGCTTTTGATCTTAAACCTTAGTGAATGAATGACAATTTTAACACTATATATTACTGTAGCTTTTGATCTTAAACCTTTAGTAAATGAATAACAATTTTAACACTATATATTACTGTAGCTTTTTATCTTAAACCTTAGTGAATGAATAACAATTTTAACACTATATATTATTGTAGCTTTTGATCTTAAACCTTTAGTAAATGAATAACAATTTTAACACTATATATTACTGTAGCTTTTGATTTTAAATCTTAGTGAATTAATAACAATTTTAACACTATATATTACTGTAGCTTTTGATCTTAAACCTTAGTGAATGAATAAAAATGTTAACACTATATATTACTGTAGCTTTTGATCTTAAACCTTAGTGAATGAATAACAATTTTAACACTATAGATTACTCATGGGCATTGCTTTTTTCCCGTCTCTGACAGGTGAATTGTTACAGATATAGATTATACTTTACCACAGATTTGTTTTTCTCTTATAGCTATTTTTTACAATATTTACGCAACA
>NW_013668976.1:102875-108588 GCF_000517525.1 Limulus polyphemus
GTATTTGTTTTTCTTCTTATTAGCTATTTTTTTACAATATTTACGCAACATTTTACAACATTCACATTATATAGACATTTATACTTTAATAACTATACACATAAGTATTCGAACCCTAGAAGCCTTGTCATTGGCCATAAGACATTGTTAGAGAGGATTGTATACAGTGTTGAGTGTACTGATATATAATACATTGTTAAAGAGGATTGTATACAGTGTTGAGTGTATTGATATCAAGTTCTTCAAGAAATATTAAATATACGATAGTACACGAAGCAACCCACTAGTGTTTATGTGTTCCGTTAGTAAGGTATACTATATTCTTTCCTTAATATTACTTTCATTAAAAGTACTGGCAAGAACCTATAATATGTATATATTAATTGTTTATTATTATATTTTTTATCATGGAGGTCATTTTCACATTGTTACCTTAGCTTAGTATATGGATTTAGGATTAGCTTCGATCTCTTATGATGGTCGAACCTCATGATATATTATTGGGATTACGGTCGAAGATACTGCTAACAGAGAGGGTATCTAACTGATGAAACAATCCATTTTAATCTTTTTTTATGTAAGAAGGTGATAACAGTATATTTATCTCACCACCGACATTATTTTTAGTTATGTTATACGTAGGTAGCTTGTTTTGATCAGAAGTTCATATTAATCACTAAAGAAAATAACAACTGAAATTTTAGAAACTTGCCGTCGGGTCTATTGGCTGCCATCAAAGCCTGTTCAGAGACTATCCATACATAGCCTGGGCTTGTCATTTTCAGTTGCTCCACCTCGCGGAATATCGATTCTGCGTCTTCAGTACTAAATTCGTATGAGAATAAAACCAATTAAAAATATATAAATAATATATAAAGTCTGCATACGTGATGTAGAAGATATAAAAATAAATGTAAGAATTTTATAATAGTAAGAGAGATAATATGAATATTTAAAGTAACAAAGCTTAATAATGATAAACCTTATCATTGATGTAGGGAAGAATTTAATGCTATAGAGTACAAATAAAACCAAACATTCTTATAAAATGATGAATCGATCATAATTTGCTTTTGGAAACATATTTTTATGATACTAATTTTGGTACAAGACATAAAATATTGTTAAGTATTTAATCCTTTCATAATTATTTAGTGTTAGAAAATCGATTGATAATTAATAACACCCATTATGTTGCTTGTTATTCTCACGCTTAAAACTAGCGTTACTACGTTTTTAATTTCAGTTAAATTATTATCAACCTCTTTACAGAAAGATGTTAGAAAATCCGTTCGTCATGCTTTAATAGAAGATGTATTCTAAATAATTAAAAAAACAGCCACAAAACATGATAATATGTGAATTAAGGAGACTCACGTTCAAGAAAGCCATACAAATATTGGTTACACGAACCAAAAACTTAAAAATACGACGGCATTCTGTATTCTGATCGGATTCTCGAGTGTGTATTCTAAAAGGAATTTCTTATTGATGACACATATAAAAACAAGGTAATAAAAATTGCGCTTGGGTTAAACTCGAAATAAAGTGTAAATATTTGTGAACAGAAATTCAGTTTGTGTTTTTTGAATTGTTAATAGCCTTGTTTCACAAGCCATTGTTTTGTCGATCCAATGTCAATTTGTTATACTGCTTACCAATGTTGTATAGTTAACTTCTTTTGACAAAACTAGCCAACCTTACTTCTATTTTTTGATATTAATGATACCTTTTTTAATAACCTCTAATCTTTTTACGTGATAATGACTTATAGTTTTTAGAGAAAATGTTTATGAAGTTGTTCTAATTTTTAGCCGCGGCATAATGGCTCATAGAACGACTTTGAGTTTTTCTTTGTTTTTCAAGTACAAACGTTTAGTTTATAGATCCGCCATATATTGACCAATATGAGATTTAATTATAGTTTTGGACTCAGGAGGTCAAACCCTTTCGATTGGTCTATCTGACTATGCCCAAGGTCTCATAAATCAATTTATTTTATTCCTGCCTAAAAAAAATTTAAGTGCCGCGGCTATTGAGGATTTCTTCTTGTTTTCATAGTCCTAATGGTTCAAATATATTAAAAAATTGTTTTTAACATTAAAACATTACAACAAAGGTTTTGCACATAAATAATGAAGAAGAAACTCAATATTTTTGCTAATTTATAAACTGCTGTTTGTTTGTTTTTGTTTTTTTTATTTCGCGCAAAGCTACACGAGGGCTATCTGCGCTAGCCGTCCCTAATTTAGAAATGTAAGACTAAAGGGAAGGCAGTTAGTCATCACCACCCACCGCCAACTCTTGAGCTACTCTTTTACCAACGAATAGTGGGATTGATCGTCACATTATAATGCCCCCACGGCTGAAAGGGCGATCATGTGTGGTGTGACGGAGATCAGAACTCGCGGCCCGCAGATTGCGAGTCGAGCGCCCTAACCACCTGGCCATGCCAGGCCAAACTGCTGTCTTAACAATCTTCGGCTGTTCACCTTTTAATAGTACATAAACTACTAAATATTTATTGAAAATATAGATTTATTTGAATAATCAAAGCTTTAACAGTTTAAAACCTCATTAGTATAGCATTGCTGACCTAGTTTTTAGATAAACAAAATATCCTATTTTAAAAATAAATAACTTACTTTGCGTACAAAATAAAAACTTTGCAATAAAATTCTTTCGTTTTTTCCAGTTGTTGGATAATGTCTGTAAATCCAGGTTCATATTCGATAACGTCATCAAGCTGAAAAACACAGCCAACAACAATAGGTTCAATCTACTGGAAAAAGTGCCACAGTAATCTTCAAATTTCTTCAACTAAACGAATTATCTGTTTTTGTTGGAAGCGTAAGCATAAAAATAAGATATGAATTATTAAATAGGCATTTATGGGATCTTATGTTTTGCATTATTCCAAATTTATCGAAACTTTTAAGATATTAGGTTTCTAGGAGCTAAGAAAGTTAATTTAGATTATATATATTATTCCAATGTGTCAATTTGACTGTATAATAGAACGCGAAATGACAGTAACTCAACAGTAACTCCCTTCTCGGTTTTCCAGTAATGATAAAAAAGGTATACTGTGAGTGCGTGTGTAAATGTTAGATAGTAACTATACAGTATTGGAGAATATGTTTATACAAATAACTTTCAGAACTTTCGACTCAATTTCGAGGTGAAAGCTGAACATTTAACTGAAAGTTAATTTATACTGTTGTTTCTAACAGTTAACTGAAAGTTACATTATACCATTGTTTCTAACATTTAACTGAAAGCTACTTTGTACTATTGTTTCTAACATTGTTACTTTATACTATTGTTTCTAACATTTAACTGAAAGTTACTCTATACTATTGTTTCTAATTGTTGCTAGACAGGTCTTTACTTTCAACTCCCTAAAATAAACGGAAAACGAATTTATAAATAAAGAAAAATGATTAAAGATGTATATTGTATTGCAAGACAATTAAAATTATGAGAACATAATTTTTAATCACCTCTAATCTTAACACATTTGTTTCTCGAAATCACTCATATATTGTATAATGCAAATAGTAAACTTAACTTTGTATGTTTAGTATTTCATAGACCAACAATTATATTAACGTTTAGTGAGGAACCGACTGAACTGAATAATTAATTTAAAATACAATAACAGCAACGTTTACGGTAGGCAAATTCTGATTTTAGTAATTACAACGTTTCGACCCATAGTATTGAGTCATCATCAGGTCGAAGCGTTGAAATAATTAAAATCAGAATTTGTTTACCGTATCAAATCATCATCAGGTCGAAACGTTGTGGTCATTAAACTCGAAATGTATCAAGTTATCATGAGGTCAAAACGTTGTAGTCATTAAACTCGAAATGTGTCTCCTGTATCAAATCATCATTAGGTCGAAACGTTGTAGTCATTAACCTCGAAATGTGTCTCCTGTATCAAATCATCATTAGGTCGAAACGTTGTAGTCATTAAACTCGAAATGTGTCTTCTGTATCAAGTTATCATGAGGTCGAAACATTGTAGTCATTAAACTCGGAATTTGTCTACTGTAAACGTTGCTGTTATTATATCTTGAATCAACCATTGTATTGTTTACATCAGCTATATTTCGAGTAAAGTTATAAATGTGGATTTATCTGCTGTATTTTGTGTACAAACAATAATTATGTAAGTTATCTTTTACTTCATTCCATCTTATTCCAAACCTTAATCTTGGCCTTTACGTTTGGATTCTGTGTACAAACCGTATTCTTGGTTTTACACACTAGATTCCGTGTACAAACCGTATTCTTGGTTTTACCTACTAAATTCTGTGTACAAACCATATTCTTGGTTTTACACACTAGATTCTGTGTACAAACCGTATTCTTCATTTTACCTACTAGATTCTGTGTACAAACATTTATCTTGACTTGACATTGTAGATTATGTGTACAAACCTTAATCTTGGCTTTATCTGCTAAGTTCTGGAACCTGCCTAAAGTGTATCTGCCATTATTGTCTGAGCTGTGAATAAAAACAACGCATTTGTAGTGAAGGGATTTCAGAAGTTCTATCCACACGTCTGCTTGATGGGAGTAAGGGGGGACTGTCCGAAGAAAGGACGCGTGGAGATTCTATAAAAAAAAATAACTTGGTGATAAAACAATGGAATTATGTAGATAATTCACATGAAAGAGTTGACACAAAAATCCTAGTAGTTATTTTTTCGAATAACAGCATCTTTGAATATTAGTTAAAGTAACCAAAAATCTGTAATAGAGTATTTACTCCAAGGTAATGTAGTAAGTTGATGTTATTTTTAACTTAGTCACAAGGTGATAAGGAACGCTACTCATAATCATGTCTATTTCCAGCAGAAACAATTCGCCCTCGAAATATATCAAAGGTTGTTGTTCATTCATCGCACGTCAAGTTTCATTTGAGGGGCTGGCTATACAGTTCTCACTTTCACTTAACTAACATTCGACTGAAGTTAGTGTTTAGAAACTGGGAGTTACAAATTATGTTTCTGGTCACGTGTACAGCGGTTATTGAGAGTATAATGTAATTATACATTTAATAACAACCAACAAAAAGGTGGGCTGAATAATTTCCTTGTATTTATTCATAATTCAGCGCGGTTTTTCGAAAGCGTTCTGTTTGAAGAGTAAATAAAACAGAATTAAGAGTAATGAATGTTTTTATTTCTTGCTTTTGAAGTCTATATGTCATGCTGTGTTGCATCTTGCAGAGTGCATGATTCATGGCACGCGTACGTTTTACTGGCCTCACGACAGTACAAATTGCAAGGTTATGTGTCCCTTAAGTGACGTTATTTTAGTGTCGACTGACTAACTGACAGACAGCACACTACTCTATGATGGTGCGAGTGGTTAAAACAGGTGACCCCTCTAGGCGGTCTTTGGCCCCTTTCGGGGAACTAGCTTCTGATCAAAGCAAGCTGCTTACATAGATCAGAACTGAAAATCAACCTAGTAACGGACACAGCTATTTAAGTAAACGTTCTTACGTCCTTTCTTATAATGATTACAATGCATTGTTTCGTCGTTAAAGGTTAGGCCCTGTATGGCCAGGTGGTTAGGGTGCTCGACTCGCAATCTGAGGGTCGTGGGTTCGAATCCCCGTCACACCAAACATTCTCGCCCTTTCACCCGTCGGGGCGTTATATTTTGAAGGCCAATCCCACTATTCGTTAGTAAA
>NW_013668976.1:109396-110395 GCF_000517525.1 Limulus polyphemus
TGAAAGTTACTTGATACCATTGTTTCTAACATTTAACTGAACGTTACTATATACAATTGTTTCTAACATTTAACTGAAAATTACTTGATACTATTCTTTCTAATATCGAACTGAAAGTTACTTTATACCATTGTTTTTAACATTTAACTGAAAGTTACTTGATACCATTGTTTCTAACATTTAACTGAAAGCTACTTTATACTATTGTTTCTAACATTTAACTGAAAGTTAATTTATACTGTTGTTTCTAACAGTTAACTGAAAGTTACATTATACCATTGTTTCTAACATTTAACTGAAAGTTGCTTTATACTATTGCTTCTAAAATTTAACTGAAAGTTACTTTATACTATTGCTTTTAAAATGTAACTGAAAGTTACTTTATACCATTGTTTCTAACATTTAACTGAAAGTTACTTTATACCATTGTTTCTAACATTTAACTGAAAGTTACTTTATACTATTGTTTCTAACAGTTAACTGAAAGTTATTTTATACCATTGTTTCTAACACTTAACTGAAAGTTACTTTATACTATTGCTTCTAACATTTAACTGAAAGCTACTTTGTACTATTGTTTCTAACATTTAACTGAAAGTTACTTTATACTATTGTTTCTAACAGTTAACTGAAAGTTACTTTATACCATTGTTTCTAACACTTAACTGAAAGTTATTTTATACTATTGTTTCTAACATTTAACTGAAAGTTACTTTATACTATTATTTCTAACAGTTAACTGAAAGTTACTTTATACCATTGTTTCTAACATTTAACTGAAAGCTACTTTGCACTATCGTTTCTAACACTTAACTGAAAGCTACTTTATACTATTGTTTCTAACATTTAACTGAAAGTTACTTTATACCATTGTTTCTAACATTTAACTAAAAGTTACTTTGTACTATTGTTTCTAATACTTAACTGAAAGCTACTTTATACTATTGTTTCTAACATTTAACTGAAAGTTAATTTATACTTTTGTTTCTAACAGTTAAC
>NW_013668976.1:111158-116308 GCF_000517525.1 Limulus polyphemus
GGAAAATACTGCATTTAACTTTTTGTGTGCTCACTTTGTATATTAGTAAGTATTTTGAGTCCCTTATAAACATTTAATTTTTTGTGTGCTCACTTTGTATATTAGTAAGTATTTTGAGTCCCTTATAAACATTTAATTTTCAGAAAATATGTTAATATGGATACAGTACGGCGATTGATACATGTATTCCGAGTTGGTCTAACCTATATTCAATATGGAGATGTTTAGTACTCCCGAAACGGATCTAACTTTAAAGAGGAATTCTACAAGGTGATTAAAAAGAAAAATCGGTATATCTTTAAAGTACTTCTCCTGAGGGAAATACATTTCAACAGGAGCATACTGAGAATCACAAGTTTTAGTCAGAAAAGTTTCCACATGGCATATGGGAGTTTCAAACACTGTCACAGGGGTGCAATATTCTTTCGTTTACTGAGTATCAAAAGTTGTTATTTACAAGTTATAAGCTTTTAGTTTTTGGTATTTCAAACTAATATATTTTGTGTGTCATAAATAAGAAAGCATGTCTAAATAATCACTGAACAATTCGACATTAGAAAAACCCTGAGATACTAAATCAATAAATTCACAAAGATTTATTTTAGTTTTACACAAAATACAACATCAATGTTTTTATAAAAATATTGAGTGAATTAACATTAACAGTTGCATTTTTTAGGTTATACATATTAGAGTTAACACCGTGAATCTTTTGTCTCTATCAACTAAGAAATGTTTTATACCTAAAATACCATTTTTTATTCGCGCTGATTGGTCACTGTTTTAGGACCCTCGCACGCATATTAGTAGAACAGGTTCCATACGAAAGGCAGACTGATCATGGGATGTGACAAGTGACTACTTGAGTCCTAAAAATGCAGAAGTGTAACCAGATCATGTTTAATCTGCAAGAACGGAGAAGAGCAATGACCTCTCATACTTTCGGGAGGTCATGATAGAAGAAGTGACGCTATCAAAGGTAATTTCTTTAACCGACTTTTCAAAATTATCTTTTATTAAAGTTTATCATCTGTGGCAATCAATAAGGAATGCGTCTATCACTAGAAATAAATATAGCTGTGAGCTGCATCTGGCGACTGACTGTTTCCAAACAGACAATGAACATGTCATTAAACAATTTGTTAATCTTAAAACTGCTTATTTCAGATGAAAACAAGAAAGCATAGCTTCGGTAGCTCTTGAAGAGCTAACTGGAGACAATGAATGATTGGAAGCTTTTCAGCTATTTTTGTATTGACTGTTGAGTAAAGTAAAGATATGGAAAAACTACACATCGTGTATTGTTATAACAATGCAAGTTTCCAAAGTTAGTGCAATGACGTTTGGAGCATCTTCATGGTTGAAATTGAGACTTTTGGTTCCTTTAGATAATAGAACAATAACCAGAGTCCATCTCACAATGGTATATTCCCATGTTGATGGCCAAGTGCTCTTCCAATATTATATTTCAACAAGCCACTTTAGGACAATAGAAGCGTAATAACTTGTTGAAATATTATCTTGGAAGAGCACGATAGTAGCTTCTATAATCTTCTTTGGTCAGCACAGTCACCAGATCCCAGTTTTTGGGACGACCTTTACATCACACTCGTCCCTGTAATCTTTGCTTACATCTTTAACCATAGCCTCATTGAGTGAACTACAACTGAATGAGGAACTTTCCAATATTTTGTGGAGTATATTATTATCTCTGTGGCAGATTGTCCAGCCTGTCATAAGAAATTGGACAATAACAATGGATTCCTTTTCGGGCAGGTTAAAGCTTTTAACAACTAAGAATTATAATACATGAATGATTTAAATGATTCTTAGAGTTATGAAAAAACAACAAAAGCTAGTAGTACCAGCATGATTCCTTCGTGTAGTTTTAGTAACGCTTGACATAAACAAAACTGAAGGAAACAAATAGCTCAGCATTTAGCCACTAGATGGCAAAAGTTCAGTTGGCAAAAAAGGTTTGTTGTTAAGCAGAAAGCCACACAATGGGAAATCTTTACTCTGTTCGCTGCGAGTAGGAAAATCCGATTTTTTAGTGCTGTAAGCCTTTACAGTTACCACTGAGTCCCCGAGAGACGGTATAAAAGACGAGTAAATATCCATATATGCAAAAAAAACTAATAGTTAGTTGATAACGTACATAGTGAATGTAATATATATATTATCAGCCGATACGTTTTTGGCGCATGTAAACAGAAGAAACTTAATACTCACTTCATATAAAGACTTAAAAACATAATATTTACACTTGAATTTATGCATATAAAATACAAAAAACTCTGATTGAAAAACTTCAAGTGTTTATTTTTGATACATTAACTAAATCGATAACTAAAAACGTTTTGATGATGTTACTTACTTACGTCCAACGATAAAGCCAATATGGAAGAACTTTATATGTTATCAAAACAACTTAAAGCACTGTATATATTATATAATTCGAATTAAATCAAAGGGTGACAAAATATTCAATGTGAGAGGAAGTTGTTATCCATTATTTAATTTCTGTAGTGCATATTGGTGTATAGAATGCATATTAATACTAGAAATAAACGATCTTATAACACCAAAATCTTGTTTATATTTAATTAGACACTCAACGTTTTGCTTTCCAGTTTCTTCAGTAACGTTCACTAAAACACAAACCAAAACTGACGGTACACAGTTTCAAATTGTTTAAATAATTAATTGCCAGTTGAACGGCACTTTATGCACAAGACCAACTGGTTTGGTCAGAGACCCTTATGGACGAGATAAGTCCTTTGTAGTTTCAACTAGTGACTCGAAGGAAGGCAACCAGTCAGCATCTTCCGTAACCTCGAGCTATTTGGCTCCTTGAACTGAATAGCGAGATTGACTGCCACTTTTATAACAAGTGCAGAACCTGTTCAATGACATCACATCTTCAACCCTTCACCCTTCGATATGCAGTCCGAAACGCTAATCACTTGTCCACGCCCTGGCCAATGAGTGACAGTTTTGCTGATTTACACATACACACATATATATATATTCCATTATCAAATATCTTTATTAGCTCTTTCTTTCTCGTTCTAAACAAAATCTATTTTCTGGTTCATTTGATCACTCTGTTATTTTTAATGATGGTAAAGAGGCATGCTATTGCTATACAAGAAAGATTACATTTTTATTATCTGTATTTAAACCATTTGAAGCTGTGAACTGTTAGTTTCGATTTGTGTTTTAGTGAACGCTTCTGAAGAAGTTGTAAAGCGAAACGTTAAGTGTCTAATTAAATATAAACAACATTTTGGTGTTATAAGGTCGTTTATTTATAGTATTAAGTTGTTATTCATGATATTGTACCTTTTTCTCCAAATAGACGCTTACATAAATGTAACGATTACAAAATGCATCCATCCTCAAAAACGTTCTATTTATTGTACGAATATTTTTTGTTATTATGTTGTTTATGTTTTTCAAGGGAAGTAAGGCTCTTAAAATAATATAAACCTCATTATCTTAACTCCTCAGTTTTTATCATATTCTCAGATTCTTAATATTTATCTGTATACAACGTTTAGCTTAACGTGATAACATATTGACAAAATACAAGCCTCGATATAAAGAAATAAATACCCCCCCCCGCTCCCATACACTATGGCACAGCGGTAAGTCTTCAGACGTATAACGCTAAAAACTGAGTTTTGATACTTATGGCAGGCACTGATATCACACCGTGTAGCTTTGTGCTTAACTAAAACAAACAAACAACAGACAATAACATATCGAGGACTTAAATACTTCACACATTTCACTTCACAGTTAATAAAGATATCTGTTAAATTACAATGAGCTTAAATTTAAATGTATTGTTACGTCTCTGGTCGTTTGTTAATTTCCGGTATAAATTCTTCCCGAGGAACTTCAGCGATACAAGTCCTTTCTTAAATAAAACTAGTTTATTCTTTCTCAATACAACTTTGCAATACACAGAATTTCCCCAGTCACTTTACTTAAACACACGCTATAATTCACGCACTTTACTTATGGTCACTACCGCTCGCTTGACTCATTTATCTGTCTCTATATCTGTCAATCTGCAATTTTCTCCGTTTTATTTGCCAGGTTTATATACAAAAAAGAGGGTGCCTAGAAAAGACTATAGTTGCCAGGAAAAGTCAATATCATTCGAGAATCTCATGACGTGTTACCAGGGTCACGTGACTTCCGCTGTCGTAACAGTATGAATGCTGATAGTATTATTCAATATGTTTTTCGTTCAAACTTTGATGTTTTGCCATATTGTCGCTACCGGATTAACCAAGCAGAGACTTTTGGGCCCAAAAACCAGAAGGGCTGTTCCCAATCCCATCATATACGTTTTAACTTACAACTTTTATAAACGATCAACAAAACTCACCTGTAATAAAAAATATGTTAGAACGGATAAAAGAATCGGAAACAGATGCTAGGCAGCCAAAAGAAAAAAAAATCCACCACACTAAGTCCGCACATTCTTGAATTCTCAAATATTAGACTTAGAACTTTCACCAAAAAGTATAAAAAATAATAAAACAGTTTAAATTTAAGAACAATAATGAAACATAATCACAACATAAAAAGTGAAACTGTAAGTAGTATAATTTTTTTCCATGTCTACATGTTGATGGTTGTGAAATTCAATTAAATTATAAAGCTCGATTAAAATATCTTTGATGAAGGCGTAAAATAAAGACACTCATGCAAGAATGTGAACAAATAACACAATACAATGTTTTTGGGGGGCCTCCTTAGGCTATCCATATTGTTAGTGTGGACGCCACAACCAAAGCTAGCGTCGGTGACAGCGTCTGGGAGAAGAGAGAGATTTATGTATCTAGGAGTCTATGACGGAAAAATACGTCATTGGTATTTATATGTATTTATTTTTATTTGTATTATATAAGCGAGGAAAAACCCATTAACCATTACTTTTATAAAGTAGATACGTTTTTATATTTTAACGGCTGATTTGTAGGAAATACCACATATTTTCAACAGCAAATCGTCTTCATAAGTTCACCAGGAGGTTTGACGAGAGGTTATATCCTGTGTTACGTCTCCGTTTGTTAATTGATTTTCAGTAACTTCGTTCCGACGAAACTTAAGCGACACAAGTCCTTTCTTAA
>NW_013668976.1:117000-118385 GCF_000517525.1 Limulus polyphemus
ACCTGGTTTCTAAGCCTAATTATCCTTCTAATAGGGTTGTTATATCCTGGTTTCTAAGCCTAATCATCCTTCTAATATGGTCGTGAACAAAATATTTTCCTCCCTCCACTGGCTCAGCAGTAAATCTGTAGGCTTCTAACACTAAGTCGGATTTCGATACTCGTAGTGGGCACAGCACAGATAGCCCATTGTGTAGCAAAAAATAAATAAAATCATGACTATTTTTATTTCATATATAGCCCAATATTAGAAACGTGGTTATTAACAGAGTTTGGAAAATAATCATGTAAGCTTTTGAAAACGCACTTAAAAAAGTTCTAGATAAAAATTTGAAATCAAATAGCTACATATTACGTTTAACAAGTAATAGCATTGTATTACAAATGTACAATGTTTAAGTGTACATGAAACTCCGGGTCTTTACTTTCAGTGATTTCCGCGTGCTAATAGAGTAATGTGATTCTTAATGCAGCATTTCTTCAGGATTTAATGATATACTGAAATTATCTTTGTCTAGCTCCGCAAACTTTTAGCTGACACAATTTCCTTAAGTCTCAGCTGCGGCTCAAGCTACATTTATCAGATACCCTTCGTCAGAGACACTCCTATGTAACTTAGGGAGCCGTAAGGTTCTCGCTTGAAACTCGTTGCTAAGTAACACAGACTACTATGGGTGGTAATAAAAACAACGTGACATACGTGATAAATTGAGAGAGTATTTCATTATGGTTTTAAAATTTCTGTTTCTTGATAACAACGTGACATATCTAATAAATAAACAGAGTATTTCATTATGGTTTTAAAATTTCTGTTTCTTGATAACAACGTGACATATCTGATAAATAAACAGAGTATTTCATTATGATTTTAAAATTTCTGTTTCTTGATAACAACGTATCGTTATTTATATACAGGCTTCTGGGTATAGTGAAATAAGCCATTTTATCTTTGTGTTTCATATGTAGCACAATATTAAACACACAAGTAGTGATATGGTTATAAAATCATCCACATAAAACTTTTTTTCTCCAAAAATTCCAATTCAAGTTCTAATTTTTTGCTTTTTAACATAAATTAAAATTTTAAGATGAATTATTTGGTCAACGTTAAATGGTTACACAATATTTTTAACAACCAATAATACTCTATTCAAAATGCATAACTGGTGATATTTTATATTTCCTATTTCTTGTTGAAGATCCAAGAAAATATTTTTTGCTGATTGACTACTAGCTCAGAGTATGAGCTATACATGAACCTCTTAGTCTTTTAGACAACCATGTCTTTACTTTTTTTGGGAGGGGCCCGGCATGGCCAGGTGGTTAGGGCGCTCGACTCGCAATCAGAGGGTCGCGGGTTCGAATTCCCGTCACACTAAACATGCT
>NW_013668976.1:119297-127864 GCF_000517525.1 Limulus polyphemus
TGCTAAATTAGAGACGGCTCGTGTTGCTTTGCGCGAAATTCAAAAACAAAGATAAACAAAACCTTTGGGGGGGGGGAATTTACTATCTATATCGTGACTACAAACTCTATGAATATTTTTGTTTCTATTTAAACATATTCCAATATGTATATCCTGAATAAACGTAAAATTTCCGTTAATCAGTTGAAAAAAGGCAGACATTTGATTGTTCAAAATTATTAATGTATATTTTCATAACTAACTTTTAAGTTATGGATTTCCTGTGTTGTATACTCCCCCCTTTCGTGACGGCTTATAACGCCTAAAATTCGGGTTTCAACATCCGCGGTGAGCAGATTACAGATAGCCCATTGTGTAGCATAAACAAACAAATCTAAGTTATATAAGAATCCTCAAACGATTAAATATAATGTTTTAGATTTTGTTCATTGTGTAGCACAAACTTTATGCTGAAAATCAAACAAACCTAAGTTATATAAGAACCTCAAACAATTCAAGATAATAATCTAGATTTTGTTCATTGTGTAGCATAAACTTTGTGCTGAAAAACAAACAAACAAACAAATCTAAGTTATATAAGAACCTCAAACAATTCAAGATAATAATCTAGATTTTGTTCATTGTGTAGCACAAACTTTGTGCTGAAAAACAAACAAACCTAACTTACATAAGAATCCTCAAACCATTAACGATAATGATCCAGATTTTGTTCATATGAGCTCTATTGCGACAATGTTTCAGTTTAACGTGCTTTTCAGCTAGTTTTGTTATTCTAGTTTCATCCTTGTTGCCGAGTTGTGAAACGTATTTATTCATAACAAACCATGGCGAACTGAGGTCGATAAAAATAGGATGTTATCTAAATCCTGAGTTTTAAATTATTTTTGTTGTGAAAGTCAGCTTGGTTCACATATTTTTATATAATACAATGATGTTCGTAGTATGGACTTTTTTTATCCAGTATGATTAAATATGTTTTTATTTTATTTAAAAGTATTCTATTCAAGAGAAGTATATTTTGAACAATTACGTGCCGTACACAATAAAGGCTAAGCCTATTTTTACTGTCCCGCTAGAATTAACACTATTTCCGCTAAATTTAAACTAAACAGAACTTTCAATAAATCATATTCGTGTGCTATAATTTACTATTCCTTTTTAATACTATTTATTCATTTTAGCAAGTCTTCACTAATTTTCCTTTTATCATTCATTTAACTACTTTTATTCCCAGTTCCCAAGTTCTCGAAAGTTCTTCCCTAAATCTTTGTTAACTGACTTTCATCTTACTTTTACTAATAAGATATTACTCTTTATTCAGTGCTTATAAGTCACGAAGTTGTTATTACTCTTTCTTACCTCTTCAATAAGCCTTCACTTAGTCTTGGTTATTTTTCATTAACTCTTCAATACTTCCATCACATTTCATCAACTTTTCTCTTACTCTTCATTAACTCATTATTTACTGTTTATTATTTTATATAACTTTATATTACCTCTTCTCTGTGTCTTCACTTATTCTTAATTACGCATTATTCATTACATTGTTCGCTCACTCACAACATTACAATTGTTGTTCATGCAATTGATGATATAAATAGTGCCTAGACTACTGCTATGTCTGTCATTTCTCAGTTGGTCTGATGAGCACTGGTATTAAGCGAAAGGTCTCGTCGGCACATGCCAGATATAATATGATTTACGAATTCTTGCATATTCTTCTTTGCTTTCAGTAATAAGTTCTTAAAATTAAATTACCCTTTTCTAAAGTTTCATCACCTCTTAGTTCTTCTTCAGTCATTTTTCCTTAACCTTTCCATCATTCATTCTTCAATAATTCTTCTTCAATGTTTTATTTCTCTTCAATAATTCACATTTTCGCAGCTCATGATTGCTTTGTATATTTCTTTCACGATTCCGACCACTCAGTTAGGAGTGCAGATGGTTCGAGTTAACCATTAATTAAAAGACATCATAAAGCCATCTCTATAGACTAAACTTACAACCAATGACTACACCAAAAATTAATTGATACTTATGTTATATGTTTTTTATTATGAGAATCTATAACATCATATTTAAGCTAACCATCGTACGCAGTGGCGCCATAAAGCAAGATCTTGGGGAGAGGGGAGGGAGTAAAGTTGAGCCGTAATTTCTATGTCGTAGCACATAAGAGCCAAGGGTTATGAGGAACAAAACGAAACAAGGAAATTTCAATTTTGTACATTTTAATATTAGTAATATCCCACAAACATTGCCCACTAACCAGACGTTTTACATTTCTCAACATCAAATTAAAGCTTGGGTGGGGCGGATGCCTCCCTCCAATTGGCGCCACCTATAGTACGAAATAATAAATAACAAAACTTGTTTCTTGAATCAATTTCAACAGAACGTAATGAAGGTGAAGTATATGTTGTTAAAAAATAATCAATTTTCCAAGTTCCATAGCCTCACGTAGTCACAGTACCAAAGTGTAATTGGATTTTTTTGAACGGAAGTATGAAATACGGATTTGTTAGTCATGTTAGCCATGATATCGACTTCTGTCCTTCAGTAACTACATCAATATCACAGCTAGAGAACAGGATTATCAAGAATGGCGCTTAGATTTTAGATTAAATCCTTTGGAAAATGTGGTTGTTGTTGTTTTAGTACAAAATGAGCCATCCTCGTTCTGTTCACCGCGGGGAATATGACACCAAATTTTAGCGCTGTAAGTGCGTAAACATATCGCCGACCCACTGGGTGTGGGAACCTGTTGGAAAGGAAGCAATTCAGGAAAAAGAAACAAACTTAAAAGCGTCAAAAACAAAACAAGTATCGCTACATCTTACGGCTTAAATAGACGACTTCTTAATATCGCGTAATTTTATGAAATATTAAAGTTTCAACTTGTTATATTCAAGGCCGTAAAGCAGTATATTTCCAAGGTTCAATTTAACAGAAGGAACAACACGACAACCACGATTAAAGGAAATATTAGCAACACATACATGAATGTATTTTATTCAAGTTAAGAACACGAATAACTGTAATTTCTACAACACATGAATGCCACGGAAGAACGCTGTAAAACATTACAACATGTCCGTAAAACTACAGCAAATGTTAAGGAGATACATATAAATGTTAATTATAATCCCATATGTAAATGGGACTCGCTTAAAAATTTTAATTATGCAACAGTGAATATATTGTTTTTAACCTCACTGTTAATCGTATACCAATCTCACCTTACATACGTTATACATTGACATTTACTTAGCCAAAGCAGCAGTTAGTATACGCTCAGCTGCACATTTAAATATTGAATTCGTTATAGCTCTCTCTCTGTATAATTACAGCATTAAATTTTCCTTAGTATCGCTTGCTTTTTGTATTTAGCATATTACGTTTCGCGTACAATCTACGAATATCGTAATTACGCTTTAATAATAGTTTAAGAGATTCAGTTGAGAAATGTTGGTGGCTGTAATCGAACATTTAGTAAGTTCACGTTGTTTATGTTTAAATAACCTGCTATAGCGAAATGAATTAAAAATAATATTTCACCATATACAACTTGAAAAAAAAAAGACAGACTGTATCTAAGGGTGAAATCCACATATATTTTTTGTAAAATGTTCTTCATTATACGTCATTTACAGGCATGCACACACACACACACACACACACAAACATATGCTCAAGTTCATAGTTTGTTATGAGGTGTGTATGACGTACGTACTTAAAAGAAATGAATATTTTACAGTTACAAACGTGCAGAAGTTTAATATAAAACGTTCCTGGAAATTTTAAAAGCCTGCAGGATAAAAGTTGAAACACGTCAGATAGTTTTGCTAATTTTGCTTTCTACACTTATACTGCAGATATGAAATATCCTTTCATCCTTGCTATTTAAAAGTCTCTATCCAGAATGGTATTTATTTGTTTATAGTCACATATATAAATCCAATTCACTGCTACATAATCTACGATCCCATTGAAAACTTTCTGGGGAAAAGATATTCGCAAGATAATAACAATTAATTCATCCTGAAGGGCATACAACAGCACAAAAACATTTTCGTAGATTCTTCTCCAAGTATTCCGGGCGTAGCCCAGTGACTAGCGTGCCTACTGTGAAGTTGAGATTCCATGGTTCGCGTCCCCTGAAACAAGAGTAAACCAAGAGGTGGGGATGAATGATGTTGATTAGCTGTTTTCCCTATAGTCTAGTCCCTATGCGGACTTACAACACTAGAAACCGGGTTTCGATACTCGTGGTGGGCAGAGCACAGATAGCCCATTGTGTAGCTTTGTGATTAACTTCAAACAAACAAACAAACCTATAGTCCATCATTTAAAAAGTAGGGACGGCTTGCGCAGATAGACCTCATATATGTTTGCGCAAAATTCAATAAATAAATAACTCTTCTGAAGATGATTGCGAGCTGTCAGACAAAGGAGAGTCCTGTAGTAATTAGACCTCGTTTACTCTGTTTTGGGATCTAGTATATCTAAACATCAATTATAATATTTAAAAAATACTACATAGGGAAGTTACAAAGTAAAAAGTCGGCAGATGTAAAGGCGTGATGACTGTTTTACCAACCAATTTGAGTGACATATCGGAATTCCCGGATGTGAAGGTAAACAATGATTCCTACACACAAAATATTTATAGGCCTAGATGGATTTGAAGACTTTCAGAGCATCGCCATCAAAGGGACAAAGAGTGTTGTTTATGTAACTATATATGTACCATAGTGTCTGTCCACCTTCTCTTATTATCTATCCAGACAGTCCTTAAATTGCATGGATCTAGTAACCAGAGCTCTTTCTCAACAGACTAGCTTTGTGTGTGCCTCAAATGGTCGTTTGACTCTAAAGAATGCATATATAATGACGACAGTTTCACTTTTGGTGCAACCTATCAGTGAACAACAATCTCAAATCAAGTATATCTACATCCTAACACAGGCACAAAAATCCCTAGCTGTAAACAATAACAACAATTCAACGTATACACTTTAGTAAAGATGAGAAAAACTCTCAATAATATATAACACTTTTAGGCAAGAAAGATGGTAAGACCTTTTTTAAAATGGAATTCTGCTGTTGCACTTTGTTCCACTGCTGTTATGTAAGTGCAAACAGATATTTTCATTCCAATTAAACAGTGTCTTTCTCCGACCATATTAAAGCTCTATTCCTCACCATAGACAAATCAGTATCCACCCCTTATCTCTGTTTCTACCAATGCCACGAGTACGCAATCGGGACCAGTCTCTTTGGATCCAACGTGGAAGTCAATCATTAAGTCTCTCACTTGCTTGTAATCCTCTTCACTTAATGGGGACTCATCCTCTCCGTTTTGGGCAGAGTCCATGGAGGTCAATATAACTACTTTTGAATAATAGAGAAAAGTGGCCGAAAATTAGAACAAAAACGCTTCTCATCTAGATCTATTCAACAATCTAAGTGAAATTGTCCAGTTGATACAGTAATACTACTCTTTATACCAATTTAGATGACACTTGATTCTTACAATCCTTTTATAAAAAACAACAACAAAAAACCAGCTGACACTGTCTCCATTCAACATAGTTCGTTAATCAGAAACAAGATGTATGACGATGGGTTCAAAGAGGATCAATTTTTCTGGTTGATCAGTATATTACCTCTATGAATGTACTATTCACTACAACTCTAAAGACTGTTGGCGTTCATGACTCCATTGTACCATCACACTGTACGCTCTTTACTTGTCTCCAGGGAAATAAATTGATCAAACCGAAATTGATGATCTTATTGAATAGTTTCCATCTTCCCTCATTTATCCTGCGAGATTTAATTGGGAATATTACACTCTGGAGTGGTGAAATTATGGATGGGAAGGGATAATTTGTGGAGCATTTTCTTTCATATCATAGCCTTTCTCCCTCTTCGATACTTGTAATTATATTAATTTATAAGCCCCGAGTCGGACATTTACTGCTATTGATCTATCAATTTGTTCACTTTTTCTCTTTCCTTGCTTTTCACGAGGCAGTGATAATTTCCCATTATTTTGAGAGAGATTGGCCACAGTTAGTGCTATCCATGACGAAAGCTGGTGGCGGTTGTCTGGTCCTTCTTCATCATTCTTATAGAGCTTAATTCTGCCATTGTTATCCGACCACCTGTTAATAACTGTGTAGAGGCAGTAATTTATCATATTGACTAGAAGGATGTCTTTATTACCCCTAAAACCCCGACACATTTTTCACAATATTCTCATCCATGGTAGACACCTGAATGTCAAAGGGCACAATGGTCTCAGAAAAAAGGCTAGGACATTCTTCGGTGATATCCCACTGTTACCAAATGCACAGCCTTTTAAGAAGACTCATGCCCGTGCCAAGTAGATCAAATATCGAAGCCAGGAGGAGGCTTAGATTTTCACTACCAGTTCTAAGTTCTTTTGGAACATAATTCAATCTTCCAACACAATGACCAACAAGTAGCTGACTGACAGAGAATTGTTAACACTCTTAGAGACTGGTAACCAAGCACATCTACCATTTTCTTCGTCTTCCCGGCCATCAAAAAATGGATTGAAAATTTTCACTTTCTTTTCAGACTAATTGTCTTTTAATTATAAATGACCATTCATTCTGATTGAATTCAAATTTTCTCTAAATTAGTCAGCAGAATATCTTTCAGATTGGATGATGTACATTACAATATGCTGTGCCATTTTTCTCTATGTATTTCTTGAATTTCTTCTGTTTTATAATCAGCTTCGAAAAAAGAAAAAATTCTTCATATATAGTGTTGGGCTGTTGTTATCACTTTTTCTGATAAGTTGTCTGTGAAAAATTTTGGGGAGGATGATTGATGCTCGTCACGTTTCGGTATTTGGATCAAACAACGTGGTCTGGCATGGCCAGGTGGTTAGGGCGCTTGCCTCGCAATTTGAGTGTTCAATTCCCTGTCCCACCAAACATGTTCACCCTTTCAGCCGTGGGGCGTTATAATGTGAAGATCAATTCCACAATACGTTGATAAAAGAATAGCCCAAGAGTTGGCGATGGTGGTGGTGACTAGCTGCTTTCCTTCTAGTCTTTCACTGCAAAATTAGGGATGGCTAGCTCAAATAGCTCTCGTATAACTTTGCGCGAAATTCAAAACAAACAAATCAAACAACCTATTCTTTTACGCTGGATTTTGTAGGCAGTGTTTCACCACGGATTACCTGAGTTGACTTGAAACATTGATCAGGGAAGCTATTCTCAAGAGAGAATATCATGTTTATATATTTTTGATTTTGAGAAGGCTTATGACACCAGGTGGAGATTTGGTATATTTTGAGATCTCTATTTTTATTGGTTGTATAGCCATTTACCAACTTTTATTTGCAAAATTTTAGCAGAGAAGTCAATCTGAGTCCATATGGGATCAGCAGATCCCAAAACCTTACGTAGGAACTTAAAGTACCTCAGAGCTGTATCTTGAGTGTCACATTGCTCAGCACTAAAATTATTGCCATTACTGAACAACTTCTTCCTAAAATTGCATGTAACCATTATGTTGATAACTTTCAGATTTCCTGCCAGTTTTAGAATATGAGATATACTGAAAGCAAGTACCTTCAATAAAATATGTTAGTGGATCATTACCAACATTTTTATATATTTACCAGATAACACTATTTACAGTCATTTTTGCTACAATAGAGATGGCACTCTGATCCAGAGCTCTATTTCAGAGGCGCACTTATTCCAGTAGTAGCAGAGATTGAGTTCTTAAGACTTTTCTTTGATGGCAAGCCGATTTTTTATCTACACATAAACATCCTAAAATCAAGTGCACAAAGGCACTGAACATTTTCCACATCCTCTCTTCAATATCTCTTGAGGAACAAATAGATATTCTATCCTCAAAATCGCCAATCTCTTCATTAAGTTAAGTTGGACTGGATTTCTGGACTATGTCTCAGCCAGAGACTCTGCATCGAAGATTAGGGGCATCGGCTGAGAACAAAGGCTTTTTAAACTTCTCTAGTCCAAAGTTTATATGCAGAATCCTTTGAACCTCCACTTCACATTCGAGGTTTGTAATTTTCTCTGCAGTCACAACCATAACATTCCACCTAGCAGGGTGTCATGATTCAATGGACAATGCTTTTTGCAAATAGATAAACCATAATCCCAAGCCCTGGGCTTTATATCCAATCAAAATTGATTCAGATGTGTTTGACATTGGCAGGCAATTTGGGTTCTAATTCAACTCTAAACTCAATAGTTGGCCCTCTAGCTTGCACAGTAATCAGAGGAAAAAATTGTCCCGACAATACTTTGCATTAGCTTCAGTTTTATTAAATATCCTACAGGGAATTGGCCCGGTATTATACGAGCAATGTGACACTTAAGTCACAAATACTCACGGTTTTAGTTTTATTATACATCCTTTAGGAGAGTGGCCCGCCGATACATGAGCAATGTGACACTTAAGTCACAAATACTCACGGTTTTAGTTTTATTATACATCCTTTAGGAGAGTGGCCCGCCGATACATGAGCAATGTGACACTCAAGT
>NW_013668976.1:128539-132963 GCF_000517525.1 Limulus polyphemus
CACGGTTTTAGTTTTATTATACATCCTTTAGGAGAGTGGTTCGCCGATACATGAGCAATGTGACACTCAAGTCACAATTACTCACGGTTTTAGTTTTATTATACATCCTTTAGGAGAGTGGTTCGCCGATACATGAGCAATGTGACACTCAAGTCACAATTACTCACGATTTACTTGTGTCAAATAACATCTAAATAACTATTTCTAGGGGCATCGTGGATCTGAGCTCTGATCGAAGATGAAACACAAGCAAAGCCCAAGGAACACAAAGACACGAATTAACCTTAGGTTTAGAAAACTACCAGTCAACTGAGGAGGATCTTAGGACCGTATGTACGACTGAATGCTATTCTGTAGAATGAGCAAATTATTTCGGACAAATTTAAACTTCATTTCTTTAGTTTGTGTTTCTGTTCGGTTTTTACATAATATTAAAACATACACTACCGTTCCCCAAGGGAACGTTTTGCCAAAGACAGTTTGACATTTTGAACAAGTAGGTCATAATCAGACTAAAGTGCGTGTCGGAACTTTAACTAAATGCTTATTTATAATTTTATTATGAACAATTGGCTTTAATCAAGTGTGAACTGAATTGTAGAATGTTCTTGAAAGACAGCTTCTGCAGAACCATATAATAATTTTTCTTTATTTCAGAAAAATAAGCCGTAATTTTTATTCAAGACTTGAATTCTTGATCGCAGAACACCTCTACATCTTACAGTTTTTTTTTTTCGAAAAAAATATAAAACACGAAGTTGAAATGAACATTCTTGTCAGCCCTACATTTTGGTCAAACAATCATACCATAAATTTGAAAACAGAACCATATTCACCGTTCTTTCTTCAAAAATATTGTTTGTTTGTTTCACAAAGCTACACAGGGGCGATCTGTATTATCCCTCCATAATTGGAACTGGTAGATTAGTGAGAAGAGAGATATATGAAAATGAGTCCGTATGCCCGTCGTTATCAACGGATACTGACCATTTTGGATATGGCATTGAGGAATGATGTTCTATATGCGTCCACCTATCATTTTTGAGTGAGTTATAGAGCAAAAATAGTGTGAAAAATCGGTTCCCATGTTAACAGACAGGGATTTTCTTTCGCTAGCGTCCTGTAACCTTGACCCGTCAAAAGCTAATGGCTTTTAGATTGGGTCATAGTACAAATGTATACCAACTTTCGTTCAAATCCCTTCAGCCGTTTTCAAGAAATCTTGCTGACAAACACACACACACAGGGATGAAAATATAACCTCCGTCTACCTTCGGAAGTAATACATTTATATACAGCATTTTAAATACTGAACCACATACTTCACATATAAACGTACACACAATACTTTCAATAGAGAAATACATGTTGCACACATCAATAAACATCTTCGCCTTTTTAATACAAATACGTATGCTGTGCACACTTAACATGCACATCATACTTTTTTTACAAATATCCTCATGCCGTAAATTAAATATATATATACTTTATTCCATAATACAGAACATATGCTACACAACACAGACATACATGTCGTTCTTCTTATTATAGAACCACATTCTGTACACCTAAACTTATAAGCGTTTTAGTATAGAGATCATATGTTACACAGGCACACATGACTATAATGACCATGCTTTTTAATACAAAAGCATCTGAAGTATGTTTAAAAATGCATTTCCCAGTTACTGAAATAGTTTTTACACACTTGGGCTGGACATGGTCTAGTGGTTACTGTACTCGTAGTGAGTTACTGAACTAGTTTCTACACACTTGGGCTGGACATGGTCTAGTGGTTATTGTACTCGGAATGCGTTACTGAACTAGTTTCTACACACTTGGGCTGGACATGGTCTAGTGGTTATTGTACTCGTAGTGAGTTACTGAACTAGTTTCTACACACTTGGGCTGGACATGATCTAGTGGTTATTGTATCCGGAGTGAGTTACTGAACTAGTTTCTACACACTTGGGCTGGACATGATCTAGTGGTTATTGTATCCGGAGTGAGTTACTGAACTAGTTTATACACACTTGGGCTGGACATGGTCTAGTGTTTATTGTACTCGTAGTGAGTTACTGAACTAGTTTCTACACACTTGGGCTGGACATGGTCTAGTGGTTATTGTATCCGGAGTGAGTTACTGAACTAGTTTCTACACACTTGGGCTGGACATGGTCTAATGGTTATTGTATCCGGAGTGAGTTACTGAACTAGTTTCTACACACTTGGGCTGGACATGGTCTAGTGGTTATTGTACCCGGAATGCGTTACTGAACTAGTTTCTACACACTTGGGCTGGACATGATCTAGTCGTTATTGTATCCGGAGTGAGTTACTGAACTAGTTTCTACACACTTGGGCTGGACATGGTCTAGTGGTTATTGCACCCGGAGTGTTAATTCAATGGTTCATAATTCGCGTTTCGGACTCGCTGTTGCAAAGACAAGCACTCCACATTTGAGGCCATGGGTGCATTATAAGAGAGACGGTCAAATCTCACTACCCAGTCCCAGTATCCCAAGAGTTGACAATTGGTGATGTTGACTAGCCGCCTACTTATTAGTATATTGATTCAAAATAAGGAATAGCTATGGACAGATAATTATTCTGTAGCTTTGCGCGAAAATTCTGAAACAGGTAAATAAGCTACACAATTAAGTATATATATATATACGTACGACCACGTGCCACGTAATTAAACAAACATACCATACTATGTAAATATATAACCGCTTACTGTTCACTTATACAGAAGTATCGTGCTTTTTGGTACAAAAACACATTGCAGTTTTAAATAAAAAATACTGTTCCCTTCTGACGCAGAACTTCTCGCTCGACATTAAGCATGCGCAGCTTACAGTTTGATACAGAACCAGATATACTACATTGAAACATACAAACCGTATCTTTTGATACACGCGAGAGACAGTGGATATCAGTTACACGACATATTTCTGCTATACACATAAGAGGTAGTAAATGTCAGTTATACGACAGATTTCTGTTATACACGTGAGAGACAGTAAATATCAGTTATACGACAGATTTCTGTTATACACGCGAGAGACAGTAAATATCAGTTATAAGACAGATTTCTGCTATACACGTGAGAGACAGTAAATATCAGTTATACGATAAATTTCTGCTATACACGCGAGAGACAGTAAATGTCAGTTACACGACAGATTTCTGTTATACACGTGAGAGACAGTAAATGTCAGTTACACGACAGCTTTCTGTTATACACGTGAGAGAGAGTAAATGTCAGTTACAGGACAGATTTCTGCTATACACGTGAGAGAGAGTGGATGTCATTTACGTGACAGATATCTAATACAGGTATAATGTTTAATTTCTTCTCAACAGTGTAAACAGTTTCCGTAATGATATTTTCTTCCCAAAACTACTTCACAGGAAACAAACTATTATTCATTAGACAACATTAAGAAATCAATTAGTTTCTAGGTTGGTAATCCATCCGTGTATAATCCTGGCATCCGAGACATTTGAACACTGACAAAATAGGCAGATTTAAAACATGAATACTTTATATATATATTTTAGCCTTCAGGGTTTTCTTACATCTATCTAAACAGCGAGTTTTCAAAACTTCATATACATTTAAGCACCATTAATACTGAATGACACATGTTATTAGCCAGTTTCTTTAACATTGTTACTTAACTAAAGTCAGCTTAAAGTAAAAGAAGACCTTGAACAACGAATACCTGAAGAATCGGGTCTTAAAGACATAATTAAAATATTGCATAAATTATTAAGATCCATGTACTTCATTTTTCTTAAATGCACGAATAAAATGGCTTTCTAAAGAGTGTGTTAAACTAATTAGGTTACCACTGAGTGATTAAAGGTTTTATGAAAAGATAAGAACATTGTGAAATGTTCCTGTGTTAGGTTTAGTTTTAGTTTTTATTATTCCGTAAACCTTCTATACTGTAAATTAAAATTTACACACATGTTCTGTTACTAGCTGGAGTACCCGTCCTCCTGACGGAAGTTATGTAAGTTCGTGATTAATGAAAGGTTATATTAGGAGATGAAAAGTTGCTTCTCTTACATGTAATTAGTAAAAAAAAAAAAAAGTCCATGAAAAGTGCAAAATACAAAATGCAAAACTGAAAATTTGTATGCATCTCCCCATGAACCTCCATACCAAATTTGGTGAAGATCCATTTACAGGAGGCGAAGTAGTGGTGAAAATCGCGAAAACGCCCATAAACTAATAAAAATGGGACGTTATATATATAATTCACAATATTATACAAGATAATGTAATCATCTAATAAAAATTTTGCCTCATATACAAATTTACTGTAATGCACTGGACAACATGATGCATAAAATAAAAGGGTTAATCTACTATAATATATTAAATAACAAGATGACTAGATAAAAAT
>NW_013668976.1:133699-135544 GCF_000517525.1 Limulus polyphemus
ATGTATAATTTACTATAATATACTGGGTAACATAAAGCATAAAATAAAAGGGTTAATCTACTATAATCTATTAAATAACAAGATGACTAGATAAAAATATTACCCCATGTATAATTTACTATAATATACTGGGTAACATAAAGCATAAAATAAAAGGGTTACTCTACTATAAGCTATTAAATGACAAGATGACTAAATAAAAATGTTAACCCATGTATAATTTACTATAATATACTGGGTAACATAAAGCATAAAATAAAAGGGTTACTCTACTATAAGCTATTAAATGACAAGATGACTAAATAAAAATGTTAACCCATGTATAATTTACTATAATATACTGGGTAACATAAAGCATAAAATAAAAGGGTTAATCTACTATAATCTATTAAATGACAAGATGACTAAATAAAAATGTTACCCCATGTATAATTTACTGTGATTTACCAGATATGTAAATTTAATAAAATATTACGTCATGTATAATTTACCGTAATGTACTGGATAACATGAGCATAAAATAAAAGTGTTAATCTACTATAATTTACTAAAAGCTATTAAATAACAAGATCACTAAATGAAAATATTACCCTCTTGTACAATTTGCTATAAAGCACAAAAAATATTTAAATTTAATAAAATATTACGTCATGTATAATTTACTGTAGCGTACTAGATAATATGGCAATCTAATAAAATGTTACGTCGTGTATAAATCACTATACTTAGTGATTTTTACATGACGTAACATTTTATTGCTTCATAAATCTATTAATTACATTTTACTGCTGACCACTATAGTTAGCTTATTTTGCATGATAAGTTATTAATGATAATGTACCGGGTAATATCATAATCTAATAATTAAGTAATATCGTGAATAAGTTATTATAGTGTAACACTAAAGATAACTATCTAAAAATGAAGTTAGGTCGTGTATAACCTACCACAATATACTGGATAATGACATAAGCCAATAAGAAATTTATGTCGTGTAAAAGTTAGTATAATGTAGTGTAAAATGAGTATTTAATAATAAAGTTACGTTGTGTGTAGCTTATTATAATATATTGCTAAATATAGTTATTTGATAGTAAAGTTACGTCGTGTATAACTTAAAACAATGTACCGTATAACAATAAGAAAGTCATGTGGTGTATAACTTATTGTCAAATATCGCTAAAGATGATTATCTATATAAATAAAATGTTCGTTTGTTCAAAATCTTAAATCTCCGAAAGTTCTTCACCGATTGCTTTGAAATTTTAACACAACGTTGCATTCGAATACGCGCGTGTTTTTATATACCTACTATTATATAAATGTCACACCTGTGACAGGTAAAAACATGCTTTTTTTGAAAAACATCGCCATCTGTTGGACGTAAAAGCAACACACGCTATACTAAATATTTTACGATTCCATTTCAATGTTTCCGATTTACGATCCATTTACGATTTCCAAATTTCCAATTTTACGATTCCATTTCAATGTTTCCAATTTACGATCCATTTACGATTTCCAAATTTCCAATTTTACGATTCCATTTCAATGTTTCCGATTGCATTGTTAAATTGAATTTTCATAGATTTCGATTTATTTTCATTTTGATTTAATTATTTCGTGTGACATTGCATTGGAATTGAGCTGTGTCGTTTACCATAGCGTTCATTTCGTGAGTGCAGTTTATTTTTTTATTGTTTTTCATTTTGTTTTTTTAACTATTTTTCTTATTTTTCAGTGCAGTTGGCGGTGGAATTGAGCTGTGTCGTTTACCATAGAATTCATTTTGTTAGTATAGTTTATTTTTTTATTGTTTTTCATTTTGTTTTTTTAACTATTTTT
>NW_013668977.1:0-22419 GCF_000517525.1 Limulus polyphemus
CTTTCATTGCTTTTACCGGTTGTTTGGCGCAGATAGCCTAGCTGCTTTGCGCCATAAAACACCAACCAAACAACCAACGATATGTCTACTACACACCACCTGTATCAGCTGTATTCAATTTCCAGTCAATTTGTGTATTAAAATGTTTGGGATGATTACTTTTACGGATAATAAATTTCATGGAATTTCAAAACTATTAAATCATTTCATTTTCAAATATTTAACCATTATGGGTATATTCAGGTAACCATATTTAGTAAACCATATCCAAGTATATTTGCATAAAAAAGTGTACATATATTAACCATAATTCAGACGCAAACGATATTTATGCTTCTTTATCAATGCCATTTTCACTTTTTAACAATTAACTAAGTACATTATACATTATCATGAGTCTCAATGAGCTCTGCTCTGGTTTCGTCACATGATGATGCTTTGCCTATGGCTAATATAATAATAAACTGGCTAAACATTCATTTTTCGTGTATTTCTGCTGCATAATTCCTAAAATATGAAATTGAATGTAAGTGTATTTCAGAGGGTGATTTTTATCGAACGAGGAAACTTACAAGGAACGTTTTTCTTGAGGTTGACATTATATACATTAATTACATCAACATTTAGTGTCACAGAGGCACGTCTATAAGAATTTTTCATCTGTTTTGGTGTTATTCTTCTCAATTGGAATAAATGATGCTGCAAATTGTAAACTAGAAGAGTTACTACTTTCTTAGAAAGTATGAAAAAATTATTCAAAGCAAGTGTGTTGGGTGACTCCATAATCTGGTGGTGCATTAGTAGCACCCGTGATGGAGCAAGATAGGTGTTAATTAGGTGACCTTCAGTAAGTGGCTTCTAGAAGATAGAGGGTTCTAAGGTAACACATAATGAAATCTGAAGCTCTTCTTGACTTCAAATATGTTTGGATGAAATTAATATTTTCACCTCAAAGTATGTACTAAATTGTTGCAGAAAATTCTAAAGGCCAAAACAAAAGATCTAAAACCATTTACATGAAGAAGCAAATCTTAAACCTCTAAATCTAAAAAAAACAATCTAACTTCTACACTTCCTGAAAAATGTTTAAGAAACGAATCTTTCAGTTCCACACCTCATAAATATTAATAATTAATTTACACTGATAAATAAAAATCCAGATTTCTTAATGATAAAGTTTATAACTGTGATATGAGTTGTCTGAAGCCTACAAGCAATAAAACAGCGTTTGTAGCAGGCTGAGAAACATTGGTAGTGTATGCCATGCAGTTTTTGTTTTAATTTGGTTGTACACTTACACTACCATGTACCTTTTTCTTAAGTTTAAGGATATATATAAATACATGTCCTGTTTAGGTGAGCTCCTTCGTGTAATGTGTTAGAATTAATTAGGTTGTTCAAAATACCTATAGAACAATATACAGGTGGGTTGGTTGGATCTGTGAAGCAATTGCTATGTTAAAGATGATTTATATTCTGGATATAAGCTCCACTTATAGAAGGTAACAAGTGCTTAGTGGACCTTAAAATAATTTCATTATAGTTTAACTTTTGTTAGTGGTGAGAAATTCTGGAAAATAACAAGTTGGTAGAATAGCTACGATAACAAGAAGATTAGAAAAGTGGCTTTAGAACAAAGGTTAAATTACAATTTTAGATAATAGTATCAGATTTGGAGAAAAGAATAAGCTCAACTTGAAGTGGATAACTATGATATAATATGAATTACTTATGGTTTGCTAGATTTGGACGACAATGATACTAGAAACTACTTTGAAGTTCAGCTTAGCTTATGTAATAACATTATGTCTTTCAAAAGAAGAGTTGACTATTTATGTATGAGATGAACAGCATTCTTAAGATTGGATAGCCAATATGTTGAATCTATATGGGTTACAATCAAGGGCTTCACAGGTAAAGAGCTATTAATTGGCAGTTTATATTGGTCATTCAATCACAGATAATGTCAATGAAAAATTGTTCAATGAGATCAGAGATAATAAGGATATGGAACCAATACTTATTGACACATTGATTAGGCTTATATCAGATCAAATATTGAAAGAGAGAGGTTTCTTGAAGTAATTTCAGGTTATATTCTATACAAAATGAAAAAAGAAAAAACCAAAATAATACTATTTATATTTATTGTTAACATTAATAAGGGTATGGTTACACGAGTTAAAGTTGCAGAAGGATAATTAGGTTTGAGGATTTGCTACATAACAATATAATATGAAGGAAAATGAAATTTGAGTACCTTATTTTCAGGGAAGTTCAAATCTATATAATAAAGAGAAAAAATCAGTGATAAATAGTAAATTGTAAGAGGTTTAATATGACAGATAGGGTGAAATATTTACAGAATTATATGAAACCTAGAGTTTGGTTAAAACAAAATTTAGAAACTTAAAGCAGAAAGGAATATAAGTATGTTAAAGGTAAATCAGACGTGTCCGTGAATGGTGGAGGATCTTTCTTGCTTTATCAGAGATGCCCCCTACAGTGGTACAGCGGTATGTCTGCAGACTTATACCGCTAAAAACCGAAATTCGATACCCGTAATGGGCAGAGCACTGACAGCCCTTTCTGTACCTTTCTGCTTCATCACAAACAACAACATCTCAGATATATCAAGTTTTAAAGTTAAACACTATTGGAATGTTTTAAACTGGAATTGACTACTTATGTGAGTCCCAGAACATAAAAAAGCCTTTAGCAATACATTGGGATTTGTTTTTTTTGGCCACAAGTTGAACATTTTTTAACACTCTTGATCTTTTAAAAAACAAATTGCACCTGTCCTCTTGGCAAAATCTTTCACTTGCTCCCTTGCTACTAGATGATGTCCTTATAAATTTCACTGCTAAAATCTTGAAATGGGTTGGCTGATGGCCAAGATTGGTGATTTTGTATTCGTGCATTATAATATTGAAAGTCATGTAGGAATGACTTATATATATATCTGTATCATCCCTATATTCTTGTATGCAATCTTTTTGACACCGCCATCCCAACATCATTTTACACTTACAAAATGTTTTTTATTACTTGCATATATAAGAAACTAACCCACCGATCATCATCAATCATAACTGGGTAATATTTTTATAACTGGCTTTATTCTTAAAGCTGAGCAATAAATAAAACAATTGAAATTTCTACAAAAATGATATGTTTCAGATTTAATCAATTTAGTAATACGTATAATAATGTATACGTATTGTATAAAAGTATTGACTAAATAATCTTGTCAGATAAATTAAATTGATGTTGTTAAAATTTACTTCAACGTCTATATATTTATGTCAAAATTTCTACATATTTGTTTGGAAGGTTTATGAATTTGTTTCATTCATAAGTTAATAATATATTCAGTTTCCATAACACCGTTAGATGTCGCCAGTAATGAAGCCAAAATTAAAATACGTAATAAAATTAGTATGTATACGTAGAAAATGAATCAGAGTTTTTCCTTAATGATAAGTATAAATAGCCTTTTAAGGATAAGAAGTAATTATCAATTTACCATGGTAATATAAAGACTCCATGAGAACTAATTTTATAATAATACTCCAACATAAAGCAAAATAACTGGTAATCAAAAATTAGCTTTCAGCTTGATGAATTTTGTCGACTTAATACCGGCTTCAGTTTAGCATGCAATAACTTTTTAATAGTCAGTCGCGCTAAGGATCAAGGTTAATTTTGGATTAAATAGACCCTGGTGATTATTAAAGAGCGTGATAATGTTTTTTTTCTTCAAATTCTAAACCTATTTCAGTTTTATAATGCTCTTACGCTAAGCTCAGATAGCTGTAATGATTTAAAAACATATTTCCTTATTGTACATATGACTTTCAGAAAATGAGACAAATCCATATTGTTGTTTTTGCTGTGTGAAGTTTCACATCATGTTATAGATTCCAACACACTTTTACCAAATTAGTTTGTTTGTTCTATAGTTATTTTAACTTAGTTAATAATGTACCATTAAAATAAAAAAATGTTTCTATGTTGTAAATATAACTATGCACTGATTGTGTGCATTTTACACATTTGCGTAAAATGTGCATCTGTTTTTCATGTATATTGACTTTTTTAACTGCCAAATAATGTAATAGTGAAATATTTCAATCAGTTTTCAAGCATACGTATGATTAGGAATGCATAAAGTAATATGATTATTACAAGCTACGTGTATAATATGGTTAAAGTTTCAAAAGATCATTAAAAATAAATTTCAAAAACAATTTTTGCTTGAATGTAAAATAAGTTAACAAACCTGGTGAATCCAAGTTAACTCTTTATGAGACACCCTCATTTGTTTGGATTAAACGTAAAGGGTGAAACCTTTCTAACTTTTTTAATACTGTTGATTTCGTGTAATCTGATCTTTTAGTACGCACTCTCCAGTAGAATGATATATATGCATATTTATAAAACAAAAACAATATAAAAATGAGACCGAAATTTAGAATTATTCTTCCATTACCAGTTCTCGTTGTCATTCCTTGAGTAATAATGACTAATTACTGTGGTCATTCATAGCAACCAAACACGTTGTGGCTAACATACAATGTCCTGACACCTATGTCAAATTCGCCAACAACTAAAAAGAATCAATTAAGGGTTAGGAGTTGAGTGCTTGACCCCACAACGTCTCAACTCCTACTGCCTTTCGCTGTCTGCAGCCAGTTGTGGGACGGCAGTTACCCTTAATATTTAGAAATAACCTTAAAGTAAAATTAAACCGCTCTATAATTCTACAATGTAAAACTCCCAACTTACACCTTTGTTTAAAAATATTATAATATATAAAAATCAAAGTATATTCCTATAGTAAAATTAAACCACCTATATTTCTACAAAACTCACAACCTCCAACTTTTTATTTAATAATTAGTGATATTAAACAGGATGGCAACAAGGAATGGTAATAGAAGAATAATTCTGAGCCTTGGTCTCATTATAATGTTGTTGTTTTTTGTACCAAGTTCATTATTGTTTTATAGCGCTGTCTTTAATTGCTTATAGACAATTAATGTATTTAATGACATTATATATATATATATATATGCATATACACACATACATACATTAACTGGGATTTATATATAAAAAATAAAAGAAGGTTACATTCATATTTACAGCATAATTATATAAATGTTTTGTTTTATGTATTACCCATTTACATTTTGTGTGAGCATTTATGGTAGACGTTGAGGCTGATAAGTATTTTTAAAGTCTATAGGCAATAAAGACAGGTTTAGTGCACTAGTATATATTGATACATTAGTAAAAAAACCAATAGTTCGTTCATTGGAACCAGCAAAGTTCATTTGGTCATAATGTTGACCAAATAATTAATTTTCTTTTACAAAATTTTTACAACTTCTTTGTATTTGATCAAATTATAGTTGCTTGTTTTCTTATTCGTGATACACGTGTCCTTTTAGCAAAGTATATTTCCCTTTTGTATATCATTGCAATATTTTTAAAATCATTCATCAATTAAACCTTAAAATAATTATAGAATATCTATAATGCAATTAATTAATGTAATAACTAATAAATGAAAAACAGGTTTTCAGGTTTTCATTACATGATAATATTATTTTGTAGAATTCTAAAGCTTATCTTTCAATTTAGCTAAAATATTTGAGCCGTTCGATTAATGGCAGTGATGCAACACCATTTCAACCGTTCGATTAATGGCAGTGATGCAATACTATTTCAACTGTTCGTTGAATGGCAGTGATGCAACACCATCTCAACTGTTCATTGAATGGCAGTGATGCAACACCATTTCAACTGTTCGTTGAATGGCAGTGATGCAACACCATTTCAACCGTTCGATTAATGGCAGTGATGCAACACTATTTCAACTGTTCGTTGAATGGCAGTGATGCAACACCATTTCAACTGTTCGTTGAATGGAAGTGATGCAACACCATTTCAACTGTTCATTGAATGGCAGTGATGCAACACCATTTCAACCGTTCGATTAATGGCAGTGATGCAACACCATTTCAACTGTTCGTTGAATGGAAGTGATGCAACACCATCTCAACTGTTCATTGAATGGCAGTGATGCAACACCATTTCAACTGTTCGATGAATGGCAGTGATGCAACACAATTTCAAAACACCTGATTATAAAACGTTAGTTATGTTCATTCATGTAGTAGCACAATATTTTATTTCTGTGGCTGTTTTTTTTTTCTACACAATACCCATACTTGTATTTCCTTAAAAATAATATGTCCCGTCCATTTTGTCAGGGATCCTGATTTTTACAGCAGTACTACACATTTAGTTATAATGGTTTTCTTGTCTGGTGCTTATCCTACGATATGAAAAAGTGACCTTCTTTGGAGTGCTAGTCTAGCAAAAGAAACAAAACAAAAAACAACAACAACAAATAATAGATACTTATCTGAATGGTTCATATTGTTAACCCAAATTAATCTGTCAACTAGCTTCAATATACTGACGTAATAAAATTCGTTTTCCACATAACGATAAAAATGTGTCTCTTGCTGGTTGATTTACTTCTGTTATGTCTGTCTATTTTTTAAGAAATTCACAAAAAGTATAGGTTATTTAACAAATTTAAATATAAATATTCTCCCAGAGATTGCATTAATGAAAAGAGTTATTTACGTGGCTGATAGTCCAAAGGAATTACCACTTAAATTTAAATGACCAGACCCTATTTCATGAGTATTGAAAGGTATTTATGTGAAAATTGTTGTTTTCTTCCAACAGCACATTATCTATTATGAACCCTCATCAGTTATGAAATTGCATTAGTAATATGGTAAAAATATAAAACTGAATTTAAAAGAAATAAAAACGTATATATTCTAGAATATTGGGAAACGGTAATATTGAATGTATAATATAATAACTTTATAATAACTTTTTAGTGCACAACTAGATGACGCTGTCGTTTCTTTATGTATTTAGACGTTAGTGAAAAAGATTACGTGTATAGTTTTAGAAATCATGCCTGATATTCTGTAGGGTGAAAAACAGGACATTAATTAGACATTCGTCCTTCAGTCAATTATAGATTTGCTGTGCTCATCTAATCACATACCGGTCATAACTTGGAATTAATGAGGTATGAATTTCGATTTCCTCAGAATAAAATTTCAAAATTCTCAACTTCCCCATTTCATTATAGTCAAAAAAGTGCTCAAGAAAAATTCTACTCGAATAATTAAGCTTTTGAATTTCCAGCGCAGGCCACCCTTAACCGCTAAAACCCAAGGTCCAAGTCTCTACGGTTGACAGAGTGTAAACAGCTCATTATGTAAATTTGTGCTAAAAAACACATTTAATGCATTTTTTAAACCAAAGTTATTGGTACTAGAACGTAAAAAATACTTTTCCTCTTTTCAGTACAATCCACGTCATTATAAAAGTCATAATCACTGAGTCTTTAGTGACAGTGTATTTTTCAATTTTATGATGTTTGGTAACAATAAATATCTCAAAGCAGCTTGCAATCTTATTTTTCAAGCGTTTATTTGATATTGAAAGGGTGTTTCATCGTCATACATTTTTTTTTCAAAATTAAAATAACGCTAATTACTTTCCTTACACCACCAACTCGTTTACAGCATGTCACGTGTCATATTAAACATAGTTTAAAAATAAAGACGTAATTTCATCTTTCGAGCTCTAGACGTGTAAAATATAAAAAAAAAATGTGGCGACGAATTTTTTCATTGATCACTGTGAAACTTACTTGTAAAGAGCTTATTATCTTATGTCTCTGGACACTTCAAATACAATGGAAATATTCTTCGAAGATCAAAGGTCAAGTGGCCAAGCTTGACGTTTTGTTACCAAATCCTAATATATGTACAGCCTTTTCTTCATCACTTTCCGCTTGTTTTATTGTTTTTAGTTTTTATTTTGTTTAACATGAAAGGTTATTAAGTAATTCTCAGTAATTTTAAGACCAATTTTGATTTTAAAATTGTTGCATAACCTTTCTTTCTAGATAAAACGTGAGAAGTTTCTTGAAGCTTAAGTATCAGCATGCTCTTAATATAGAATGAGTATTTATTCAAAAATAGGAGGTACAAAAAATAGTTTGTGATTTGTAGCGCCTAATACTCCAAAACCTCCACCATTTTATACATGTTTAGCTTTTATTGCCATAAAGAGTATTTCCTAAAACATCGTCATTGATCATTTACAGGTTATGATAATTTAAAATTTACAAAACCCTGGTTTTCTACAACGACTGATAGAACTTTTGTATATTGAAACAAAAAATATCTTGAAATAAAAATAAATCACAAAAGTACGTCAAGAGCAGCTGGTTTCACCATTAATAGAGTAAGTTACAGTCAATGCACAGTTTGGTTACTCGAGGCTAGACAAACTGGTTGTGTTTGCAATTTCTCTCGAAATTTCTTGTTTTAATTCTTAATTTGGTTGAATAAGTAGTCAATGTACAGAAGAAAGTGAAGAGTCTGTAATATTATTCAAATTAAATGAACTCATAGATTTCAACATAGAATAAAGTAAGAGCCACATGAAAGCAATTTTCGTGATTTTCTATTAGCTCAAATATTTTTATGTTACATACTAAGGCATATTTTGTCTTAACAATTTGACAACAATTACAATTATCCTCTCTAGGTACCTATTTAAGAAAACGGTAAGCAATCAATATTGCAATAATCTCGCATTTGCTTATACACTGCACATCAGAGGTACTTGAGATATGTGATTACATAAAGGTACAGAGTAGCACAGAAACGTTAAAACATTGTGGGCAATTATGAGTCGGGTGGTTCTTAGAATGGTTACATCTTGGTTCTGATCATACTTTGAAACCTACTTAGCTTCATACATCGCCAACTATAGCCTTAAAAACCGATACTGAGAGTGGTACATTGGCTATGAGCAACGTATCGTAATAAATAAATATACACTGTTCTATGTAACACTACAGATAGTTTTCCTTCATTATAAATATACACTGTTCTATGTAACACTACAGATAGTTTTCCTTCATTACAAATATACACTGTTCTACGTAACACTACAGATAGTTTTCCTTCATTACAAATATACACTGTTCTATGTAACACTACATATAGTTTTCCTTCGTTACTTAAGGGTTTTAAGATATCGTTTTGCATACGCAGATGTAGATCAAGACTGTAACTATTTACATGTTCTTATTCTCATTATTAGTATTACTTGCTTTATTTACATAAGTTTGTTAAACCTGTAAATACTTGTGAAAAAAAAGCTTTCCCACGAAACTTACAATGTTGTAAGCCTCTCCGCAAAATATGTGAGCTGCATAGAACTGCTTTAAACCAATTCCCGAAACATGTAGCATGAAAAAATAAATACTCTAAATCTCTTCCACTTGTTTATAAAATGTACTTGTTTCTTTGTAGATAAGCACAAAATTATACAAAGGGCTAACTGGACTGTGTTGACCAAGGGTATTGAAACTCAGTTTTTAGCATTATACGCCTTAAAACTTACCGCTGAGCCACTGAGAAGCATGAGCTGTATAAAAGTGATGTAAACCTATTCTAGACAGTCTTGAGGAGCAGGTTGGCCCCATGGTAGTGATTTGTATTTCAGCGATCGCGAGCCGAGCTCCAATTAGTGCGATACCACTAAATATTACTCGCACATTAAACTATGAGTGCGTTATAAGTGTGGCAGGCAATTTCGTGGCGTGGATGGCGAGTAGTGTGATGATGCTGACTGACTACCCTCACTCTGGTAAGTAGTTCAAAATTAGATGCGGCAGCTTAGTAACTTTGCCATAAATACAAAATACGAAACTTATAAGCTGTTACTATTATTAGTGAGCCTTTTAAATCTTAGGTGAAACAAATTATAAAATAAATAAAGTAGCAGATTGTGATCAAACAATCACGTGTCTGTTAAATAAAGTAGCTACACCCTAAGATTGTGATCAAACAATCACTTGTCTGTTAAATAAAGTACCTATACCCTAATATTGTGATCAAACAATCACTTGTCTGTTAAATAAAGTACCTATACCCTAATATTGTGATCAAACAATCACTTGTCTGTTAAATAAAGTACCTATACCCTAATATTGTGATCAAACAATCACTTGTCTGTTAAATAAAGTAGCTATACCCTAAGATTGTGATCAAACAATCACTTGTCTGTTAAATAAAGTAGCTATACCCTAAGATTGTGATCAAACAATCACTTGTCTGTTAAATAAAGTAGCTATACCATAAGATCGTGATCAAACAATCACTTGTCTGTTAAATAAGGTACCTATACCCTAAGTTTGTGATCAAACAATCACTTGTCTGTTAAATAAAGTAGCTATACCCTAATATTGTGAACAAACAATCACTTGTCTGTTAAATAAGGTAGCTATACCCTAAGTTTGTGATCAAACAATCACTTGTCTGTTAAATAAAGTAGCTATACCCTAATATTGTGATCAAACAATCACTTGTCTGTTCTCTTACTTAAAAAGCTCAATCCATTTTATCAAATTAACTATAAAAGTCAATATATTGTTTTTTTTCTTTAAACTTTATATTTATTCTTGTGATATACAGTCTTTGACAACATATTTGCATATTGTAACAAATAAGATCATTATTATTAAGATGGAATACAAATACACTTAACGCTGTCAAACTGAGAAATGCGTGTTATATTAAATATCTACATATGTAATTTGTATAATGAAACAGGTTCTATGGATATCATAAACGATTTATCAGAACAGTAAAGAATTTTATCATCCACCTGTAGAAAGAGTGTAATTCAGCATTTTACCTATCACAACAAAACCTTACCAAAACACATATAATGACGATATATAACATAAAATTATTATAAATTGCTCCTGTAACCTTATATCAGATCGTATTAAACATCCACTACTTGGTTGGTCATCGTCGTACTCTAATAACCTCCGCAAGGCGACGTGATATGCTGTCGATGAGGTTATTGATTTAATCTACTGGGATTTCATCCCAATTTGTCACTATGAGACGCTGCAACCCAACTGCAATAGCTGGTTAGCAATATTCCTGCTCAGTTCTGCCCAACAGTTCTCAATGGGATTAGACTCTGGAGACTTTGCTGGCTTTGACAGTCTTGTAACATCCTCCTGGTCGAAATAATCCTGTACAATATGCACGCTGTGAGCAGTAGCCTTGTCATCCTGGGACACAAATTTATTGCCAAACCTAGTCCTAGCATATGGTAGAAATATAGTCTCCATGTGATGCCTGTAATAGGCAACATTGACGTTTCCTTGGATGATATGAAGAGCAGTTTTTCCACCATGATGAATAGCTGCCCAAGCATGTGGCGTTCTCTCATCTTTTCTCCACAGAAACGATGAACAAAAATCCTACTATCAGCTTCAGCAAGCCGGAAACATGACCCATCTGAAAAGATGATATGTCGCCATTGTTCTAACTGTAAGTTGGTATGCTGTCTTGCATAAGTAACATGGTGACGGCGGTGAATTCTGATTAATATAGGTTTGCAATATCACTTCTTGCAAAATAACCTTGTTTGGTCCGTCCCCTGTCACTATTCTTCTGGATACCCTGGAATGAATGTATTCATTCCATTCCTGTCGTAAGTAGTTGCAAAACTTATTTCTATCTTGACGTGTTAACCTGATAAAAACACGGTCATCTCCAATAGTAGTTTTTCGTCGTCTACCAATAGACTTTTCTGAAACAACGTTTCCTGTATTCCGATTGCGTCTCAGAATTCTAAATATAGCACACTGGGGAAACTCTACTGTTCTGGCAATGTCCGTTTGCTTCATATTATTTCTGGACAGTCAAACAATTTGACGCCCTATAGCTTCTGGTACGTGGCGAGACATGACTCTACCCCAAGTACAGAGAAATTGTCTGAACAAAGCATTTATCTGTTTCGAAAAAGATTATACCAAAAGCACACCATTTTGTACAAAACAAATGTATATGTGTGTTTGAAGAACAAATGCTCCGAATAACTTATACAGACCAGAATAATAACTCGCACATGTTTGTACGATCGTAGGCTACCTTTTCTGTTACTCCTCGAGCATTTTCTCAATAACTACTCCATGCATATATTAATACTAGAAATAAACGACAATGTAGACAATAAGATGAATATAGAACAGTGTGCAAACATTTTGCACCAAGACACACATCAACATATAGCGAGAGGTGAGGAGAGAAAATGATAAATACAGAGAGCGTAGATTTTTTAAATTTTAAATTGCTTCTTCATTTGAGATATTAAATTTAATGTTGATTTTATCATTGGTGTAGAAATAAAAGTTGTAGGAAGCTCAAAGTTAAATGGTAATAGCACAAAAATGCTGTTCAGGAAAGCAATCTCAAGCTACTCACATTTCGGGAAATATAACATTGTATTAAGAAATTGTTTTTATATCAGTAACAAAATTAAGAATTTGGAATTTGTGTTTATCATATATTATAAAATATGTACATCTTTCCAGAAACGAATACATTTAAAAGTTCACCAATCAAGTGAAGCTTAAATATGTTTCTGATTAATGAAATCGTATGTCTTAAAATATACCTGCTCATAATAAACACGAAAATCAGAAAGTCCTAAAAACCTATACACTTAGGTCAAGTTTTTAACTAGATTCAGCTGCGTGTTTGTTGGGAACAAATGGAAAAATGTAAAGATGAAGGTAAATACAAAAAAAATGGTGAAGCAGTTAGGTAATACCTTCTACGAGAAGTAGTAATAATTATATATAATAATAAACAGTCGCAATTATGAGTAACAGACAAGTTACAAAAAATATTCTATGCGACTCTGCTGAAGGTCATCAGCTGGGTACTTTTTCTGTTAGTAATGTGTGTGCCAAGGATCACCAGTTAATTACTAAAGCTGTATATTTTTATTGCAATTAACATATGTAAATCTTTCACAACTCCTTTTACGACAAAACTAATTTATTTTTATTAAAATTATTGATTCCTTTAGTATGTAATCATTAAAACTATATATTATATTCTTATCATTCTATGAAGTTGATATGATTACATCTGAATACGACTTCTTTGTTTTTTCTCTTTACTCTACACATTTGGAATTATTACATCTTAATAAGATTTCTTGGCGGTTTCTCCCCTTTAAGTGTTTAAAATGATTACACCATAACAATGCTTATTCGTGGTTTCACTCCCAAAAATCATCTCAAATATACGTTTTAACTTTTCGATTTATTTCAGAAACAAAAGCAGGGATATGTACCTATACTAAGCATGATTCTACAAAATGTAAAATAAACGTAATAATAAGCATAAATACATGTAAAAAGCTAGATAAGATAACTGGTAGTTTTTTGAAGGTGTGGAAAGTAATAAATAGTATCTTCCAGAAGTTTTACCGAATATCTAGACATCGATATCTCTGAGATTTTCTGGTGAGTTCTATTTGCGGTACGAAAGTTACGAAAATATTCTGGGTTCGCTATAGTCTTGATTCAGTTTAGTAACACCACATTATGGTGTTTTCGGCTTCAGTGATGCGAATAAGCGCAGAAATCGTTCAACACGTTGGTCATAACGGACAAGTGCCTTTACTTTTCTTCCGTATTTATCAGGCCACACTTCTGTTTCAGGAACAAATACAAATAACAAATTATCATCAGAAGAAATATATACGCTAAATCTGCTACTTTTTCTTTCCGTTTTCTTTCTTTCTTTTTTTTTGGAAAAGCTGAAGTTACGTTACCAAGTAAGAGCTGAGTATCAGACATAAACAATTATGTTAAGTAATGAGCCTGCATATTGTATTACATGGTGTCTCTATCCAATAATGAGTTTAAAAAGTTGTTTTTAATTATGATAAACATTATATTTTCATGAAAACACTACTTCGATTAATTTAATTAGGAATTATAAATCATTAATTTTCATATTCTGTTCGTATCCCACTCGTAATTTAGTGGCAAAGATAGCCCATTATGTAGCTATGTGATTAACAACAAACAGGCAAACAATGTATCTGTTCAGTTTCATTCGACTCATTTTAATATGAAACCATTGAGTGAAATAATTTTATTGTCGTAATCATTGAAAATCACGTACAGTGGTTTGAGTATGTTATATTAAAGCGAATTTCAATATGCAAATCAGCAGGTCACGTGACAACTACAACAAATATAAACTCGCGGTGGAATGGGATATATCAGAACAATATTTTGACATTTCATGACGTTTCGTAGGTTCTATAATATTACCGAAAACTGTTCGATTTTGGGAAGAATATATAACAGTTTTTTGTAACGAAAAATATTCATACCCTCAGATTATAAAGATGTGTTCAGATCGAGGATCTTGTACCTTGTACTTAATGGAATTGGAAAACACAGGAAGATCATAAGGACCATCCAGAAATAAAACCTGAAAGTTGCAGTTCAGCTGTGGTAATCAACGTGTGTCATCTTGTAACAATTCAGAATCCACAAATACAAAGGTCAACGGCAAAAGCCGACCACGTGTCCAGGTAACAGAAAGAAACAATCAAAAAGGATCCCCCTTAGGGAAAGCGAAACATGTCATGTGTACACAAGTTACTTCCATGACCTATCTGTTCAAACACCGCATACCTCAACGAGCTGGAAAATAAAACGGGAATAAACTCTACTGCCATGCGAAGACATACAGTTCAAGTCACAGGACACAGAGCCTATTAAATTATTTGCAAAAATATTGTTGAAACGGTTGTTGGGAACCGTCGTCTTCGTTTACTAAATGGATTTACTAAATGTCGGGTAGCCTAATTTAATTTCCAGTTTGTTTGCTTTAAATATTTTATGATAAGCTTGTTGTAAACATTATAACAACTACTGCGTTTAGAGTAATTTTTTATTGAAATAGATAAATAAATACTGATGCTAGCTTCGTATTATTAACATGATCTAACAGCAAATGAATGCGTTGCATTCATCATATACGGGGTTAAAAGTTTGTTCAATAGTTTCTAATGTCCACGTGAATTAGGCTTTAGAAATTAGAACTCTCTTGTGTTTCAATTTCATACAGAACTTATATCTAAAAACACCAAAATCCACTCATATACCTTTCGTGAGCTTCAACAAATATGTAGCGTAGAACATAAGCTGTGCAAATCAACATTCTTTTTCTGACATCACCAGAAGATGCACAGCACCCCCCCCCCCCAATACTTCAAGCCAGTGGGAGGTGCCGCACTCTCGTTCCCTTGTTCTTGGATATAAAGAATCTCTTCAATACTAAATAAAACTGACTAAGATCCTTGTATCTATTCAATACACGTCATGAATACGCATAACGTCACCATAAAATACACTCTAAACAGGTGTATCTTATTTACTGATATTTATGTATAGTACACGAACTTCAACAGTTTTACAATTACAAAGTATGAATATACCTATCCTGACATTTACAGTAGATTAGACCATTGCTATAATAAATTGAAAGCACTCGAGCTGATTGGTTTACGATTTCATTTAATCTTGCTTATCGTCTCATTCCAAGTTTTACTTTAATCGCATTTTTCGTTATAGCTAGAAGAGAACGTGGAGACGTAAAGAAATTCTGGATTTTGGCCTGAAGGTGACAAACAATAATTTTTGTTTTGTTTCTGTAGACTGATTACAAACGGCGGCAAATTTTTTATCTGGCCTCAAGATTCCATTTTTCTTTTATTATTTTTTGATTTAACAGAAACCAGCCTAATTCTACGTTTATCTGTCAGATTTTTGTTGTCTTCACATGTGTATTTATGATGATTGGTTTTGATACGCTAACTACTGATCCAAAGTTCTGAATTTAAATGCAACAAAACACAAAGAGTCCTTATCATAAATATATTTATAAAGCATCTAGAAGAAGTGGTAGAGAGATTTTTTGTAACAAATAAACTATTGCAAAACGTTAACTCGCCTATAGACCAAATTTAGCAATTCATGTTTAATAAATAAGTAACATCTTTACCAAAAGTTAAAACGTAGGGATAATATTTCTGAAGTGTAACTTTGAAGTAAATGTAGAGATAGAAATATACATTGGATTCCAACAACAACCGACTGATAATCTATCCTCGAACTGTACTTATTGTTAATCTTGTACGAAACAATAGCATTAAGCCTTAGTGGAACAGTTAGCTAAAAATTCAGAGTATTTAAATTGAATGGTACAAAAATAGTTTTTAGGTACAGTGTCTCTCTCCATACATATATAAATACACATACATATATATATATATATATTCTTTTTTTTCTGAAGGTAATTATTCTTTCTTTCAGTGTTGGTTCCATTGTCATGCCCTTTAGATCATAAGTCTTGTAGTGTCATTTCAGCAAGTTTTTCATAACTTCAGTTATACACACAGGCTGTACTTGTGCTTTTTAGCAGCAAAAATCAGAGAAAAAGTCCGTTGAACTGGCTCCCACCATCTTCAGTGACAATTAGTTTTAACAAATCGACTGGACATCTGTTCTCTGCACCTTATGTCTACAGTACAGTCAAGCACAATTGAGTAACAATTAACGTTTCTAGCTGTAACTCACAAGTTTTGCTGTACAGTAACTACATCATTCTGGATGCCATTTTCCAGCTAGTAATTATGTTATTTTTCTAATGTGCTACTTCATGACAAGATTAAAAATGGTCAAATATTCAACGAATTTCAGGATATTTTTAATTACAGGCTTGAAGAGATTTTCATAACTTTAACATAGGACATAATTTTGATTTCAATGAACTCTTGACAAGGCAATCTTTTTCTGTCTTCCATGGAAAACCAAAATCCGTATTTCAGCTTTGTAAGACTAGAAAATTACTGGTGACTCATATGGCTGGATCATCCAAATATTTACGATTTTTCCTTTTGAGAATTGTCGTGGGAAACTGTGGTTTCTTCAATTTCTGAAACAGCGTACCAAAACGTGTAGTTTAAGCCACATTGGTTAGATGACTTGTTTCAATGGTAGTCCCTTTACTTTCAGTTAATGCAGGGGTTCTCAAATTTAGAAGGGGACTATAATGTTCACAAAAAATAAGAAGACAAACACTGAATGTTTTTCTTATCAGCTTTAGTAAAGTAAAACAAATCTTATTGATGGTGTCTGCTGGTATTTAAAAATTTATAGATGGTGTTGTTTATCTTATTGGTGTCTTTTGTAACTCGCATACTATTGGATGAAGTACTCTGCCATCTGGTGTTTTAAATCTGCTTCATTAAACGGATGCACCCTTCATGCTAATAGGTAAGCACTATTACACAATAAGTTTAGATTAATATTTATTTTCACGCATGTCTGTTTGGGCCTGAGTTGCACTAACGTTTGTAATATTTAGTGATAGTGACATATTGGATTATTTTATACCGGTATATGTACATGTATATATATATAGGGACATCAAGCACCACAGACAAGTTTGAGAATTACTGAGTTGATGTGCCACATTGCACAAACTTAAGAGGAGAAATACCTTATAGGATTTCCAAATCTTTCTTTTTGATTTTTGCTTTCTTTTTGTATCGATTACCGGGAATACCATTATTTCCGTTTTTCTTAAGTTCACTGTTTAAGTAATTTCAGTTACAGTGGTTTCAATTGTTTCTTTCTTTTGAGATTTTTGACACACTGAAAAATATATCTATAATAATATTTACATTCTGTGCACTACACGAAACGAAAACATTTGTAGTATACCGAACTCATGCAACTATTCCTGTAGTATACCGAACTCATGCAACTCTTCCAACAATAACTTAGTTTCTAGTTATACATTTTTGGAATATCTTTTTTGTGAGGTTTCTAAACTCCCCCAGTGGTTCAACGGCAAGTCTGAAGACTTATAACGCTACAAATTGGGTTTCGACACTAACTGTGGGCAGAGCACAGAGAGCGTGTTTTGTAGTTTTGTGTTTAACAACAAAGAAGCTTCCTAAACAGAAAACGAGTAATTCTTACTTCAAGGTAGTAAAACTGAAAACGTTGAACGGTCTGCCACACATTAGGGAAACACAAATAGTAAGGCGGTATAAATGATCTTGGCAAAAAAATCATCATTATTTTTATTATGCAGCTCTCCTAATTTTGTCGTTCTAGGTGGTTATAAGTTCGACCTATCTTTACATTTATTAATTGAAATTACCCTTCTTAAATATCTAGGCTTAACCCTGAAAGCACATAGCAGCCTCTTTAGTACAAGTGATACGCCCTTTCTTAATATTTTAGATAACCGGGTTCAGTTAATACACAAAGAAACCATAAGTACACACTAGATACACAGAGCTTAAGATTCAGCATTGGTCAGAAGGTTATCTACGCCATTGCTGCTCTTATGGGTAAACATACATCTTTACGGGTTTCACGATCTATAACTGTATTTTCTGTTGCTACCATAGAGGTCCGATGTTGTTCATACGTTATATGTCGTATATTAGTATTTATGTATGCCGTAATTAAGGTAATCTTTCTTCAATATTATGTTCATTAACAATATTAGTTGGAATGTTTTATGTATCTATTATTTTTATCTTACTTTTACCACAAATATTATTTGATATCGTTAGCTTAGCATATGGATTTAAAGCTAACTTAAGTCTTCTTAGCTGGCCGAATATATAGTTAGCAGTGTGAGAATCCAACTCATGAAACAATCCATTTTAGTCTTTACAAATAAGAACGAAGACCAGTGAATTTCATTAACTATACTCATTACCGGGTTGATTTTTATTTTTATTCTAAGCAGGTAGTTTGCTCTGATTGGAAGTTAATTGTTTGTTTGTTTGTTGAAGGTTATCTTCACTATTCATCCCAGGTTTTGAAGTGATAGACTAGAGGGAAGGCAACTAGTTAATACCACCCACCATTATGTCGTGGGCAACTCTAATCGAATTAGTGGGATTTGATTGATCCTGTTATAATACACTCGTTGCTTTAAAGTGCGTACAGCATTTTTGGGGTGGGGGAGCGCGAATCACGTAACTACAGATCCACATTCCGGCACCCTAACAACTGGGATAAGCTTGGTCTTCTAAAGTTGATATTAATATCCGTCCTGATTATCTACATGCTAGCCAATATACCCCAAGCCTTGAGCAGCACTTATTTAGTTTGCTTCACTGCACTAAACATTATTTACTTTTGCCGTCTGTTTAATGCAGTAAAGTTGAAATGGTGTCAAACTCGAATTGTTAATTCAATTGCCTATTAATCTAAACTCAATCTTTGAAAACGGATCAACGAGCTCTTAACAACAACTTGAGAAGTAAAGAGACAAGAGACACGTATCAACAACTCAGTGTTAAGCAGAGACACGTATCAACAACTCATTGTTAAGCTCGAACAGTTAGTTTTATTGGTTATCCATTTAATCTGGATACTTGTGAGTACCAAATACCATAGAAATTGGTTCAGCTAGTTCTTGACATGAACTTGTGACTAGAAAACTCTAAACAGACAGACGTCAACTCTGTTATGCAGACGAAAATCACATTATCTAAGGTTATTGAAATTCAAACAAAGTTTCTAGCATTATATACACCTTACTAAAAGAGGTCCCTGAATAATTCCATGTAAATGGAATAGCCACACCCGATGACAGTGAATAAAGTCACCTTTGTTTCGAGATAAAAGAAATGACAAGTGGAATCCATCACATTGCATAGCGAGTACTTCATCTAGGAAACTGAGACCTGAAAATGTAGCTTTCTAAAAAAATTAACAAAATCTATCATTAAGTGTTTCAACTTATTAAAACAAAAGTTTATAACTAAGAACTTCACATTTTCAACTTATCAAGTTTGAGATACAATATCCATGTTATCCTTAGTAGGATATCGATATCCATGTTATCCATGTTATCCTTAGTAGGATATCAATATCCATGTTATCTATGTTATCCTTAGTAGGATATCAATATCCATGTTATCCTTAGTAGGATATCAATATCCATGTTATCCATGTTATCCTTAGTAGGATATCAATATCCATGTTATCCTTAGTACGTTCATCACGTGTGAAGAAACAATGAGCTGCTTGGTGAAACTAAAAAAATAATATTTTTATTCTCGAGTAAAAACACCTTAAGAAACCTTACGGTTAAGAAACACTGAATACCTTCTGTAGATTTTTAGTATGCCTGTCTTATTAGTTCTTTTTAACTTTTAGTAACATTTTACACTCCCCCAGTTGGACAGAGATAAACTTACGGATTAACAACGCTAAAATCAGGGGTTCGATCTCCCGCGGTGGATACAGCAGATAGCCCAATGTGGCTTGGCTGTAAATAAATAAAAAAAAACGTTTCATAGTGCTTAATAAATCATTTTATTCCATATAAAATAAGAAATATTACTATTGAAGAAAGCCTAAAATTTTCGAAATACAGTTATCTATGATCATCAGTAATATTTATTTTAACATAACCATTGCGTATTTTTATTTCCAAATCTAAGCAATGCGTTTATTTATCAAATGTCGTAGTATTTTATATTTCTAGTTCAGCAAGTAATACAGTTGTATAATATTTACTAATATTCTAATTATTCAAAGTAATTATGCCATCGGTTAATCTTATTTTAAAGTAGATAAATTCGAATTCAAAGTTTTTCATAAAGATACTGGTGGAGAATGTGAAATAAATCTCACGAAACGTCATAGAGATAATCTTGTGAAGTGTATATACTTCTCGGCATCGATTTGATTTTAAAGAGTTAACTTTGACTAAAGCCGCAGAACAAAATAACAGAAAATTCCGCAAACTGAGTTTAACAGTAGCCAGGTATTGACATAATAGCTTATATTAGCATGAATTTCAAGTTTTATCTAAGTCTGACATTTATGGTTGAGTGATGGAAAGCCTACTTATGGAAACTTTAAAGTCGTGGGGATCGAGCTAACGAGGTTGTGGGCAATATTAATAATACATGATGTCTTAGAGTATTTGTGTTCTCTGTCTTCATACTTTTGTTCCTTAATAAAGGTTACTTTAATCACACATTGGGCTGTAAGTATTCAGTGTTTCTTTCTTCTTAATAAAGATTACTTAAATCACAAATTTGGCTGTAAGTCAGTGTAAACATGCTGGATTTATAACATGTGAAAGACAATATCTTTTACCGTAAGAAACAACAACTGAAATAATTTGTCAAGAACTTTTCTATTCTTATCAGTTATTTTAGATATTGTTTGTTCTTAAAATCTTCAAAGTTAGGATACATATACATACAGTATCCCAGAACGTTTCATTGATAGGACCTGATGAATTTAACAGTGTTACCCTTTGTTTAGACCCCCAGTGGCATAGCAGTATGTCTGCGGACTTATAACGCTGGAATCCGGGTTTCAATACCCGTGGTGGACAGAGCAGAGATAGCCCATTGTGTAGCTTTGTACTTAATTATAAACAAAACAAACAAACACTTCGTTTAAATATAGATTGAACAATAAATTTATTCAGTCTTGTCAACGCAAGTCTCAAAAATAACCATACACATCCATCATGAGTTAACATGTTACAAGAATGATGAGTTTGATTAAGATCGTCGATTTCGCACTGTTCTTTCTTCAGTACTTTTGTACATTTGTTCAGCGTATTTAATTTAATATATTTATTCATTATGAACTATAGTGTTTAAGAAAGTATCAAAAATGAAAAATTAGTGCACATATATTCTGCCATTCTGAATTTGTTTTAAAAAAAAAGAATCTTATCAGATAACATATCAATACCATGATATTCAAATCGATGCGTAAACAAAATAAAGGAGATATTATTAACACATGCAACACGAATTACATGATTCCATCCTTCTAGATAAAAATCTTTTTCAGTTTTGTTCTGTACAGCAACACTAATGCTTAAGATCCACTGTTGAAATTTCTCTCATTCTCTTGAAGAAAAAAGTGATACCTTATTTGGTTGGATATATAGTAGTTTTCGTTTTCCAAAGTCGTTGAATTGTCAAATATGAATAATCAAAGTTCATAGAGTGATTTAACGGTTGTTCCCAATAGGATAAGCATGATATGATTCAGGTGTTTCTTCACGTTGTAGAATAGTAGAGAAACCTACCTGTTGTTTCTATGTTTTACTGGCCCTTCTTCACATTGTATAATAGTAGAGAAACCTACCTGTCGTTTTCTATGTTTTACTGTGTCCTTCTTCACGTTGTATAACAGTAGAGAAACCTACCTGTCGTTTTCTATGTTTTATTGTGTCCTTCTTCCCATTGTATAATAGTAGAGAAACCTACCTGTCGTTTTCTATGTTTACTGGTTCTTCATCACATTGTATAATAGTAGAGAAACCTACCAGTCGTTTTCTATGTTTACTGGTTCTTCATCACATTGTATAATAGTAGAGAAACCTA
>NW_013668977.1:23230-24650 GCF_000517525.1 Limulus polyphemus
TTTTACTGGTTCTTCTTCACATTGTATAATAGCAGAGAAACCTACCTGTCGTTTTCTATGTTTTACTGGTTCTTCTTCACATTGTATAATAGCAGAGAAACCTACCTGTCGTTTTCTATGTTTTACTGTGTCCTTCTTCACGTTCTAGAATAGTAGAGAATCCTACCTGTCGTTTTCTATATTTTATTGGTCCTTCTTCACTGCTGGATCTGATCTTTTTCACCACTTCACTATAGTCAGCAGCATTTCTTTTCTTTACAATAGACTGAAAATAAACTAGTATATAATTAGTAAATCACATCAACATTATTTATTATAATGAATATGATGAGAGCAAATAAATATATGTAACGATATACTTATTTTTAAAGATTGGTTCATCATTCTTTCTTCTATGTAGTAGAACAGCATCAGTCTGCTTATTAGTGGTGAAAGAGACAGGGTATTTATATTTGAAAAGTGACCCAGATTTTTACTGAACTTTATACTGTTTGTTGTAGCCAGATATAAAAAATTAGGATATGTCTGAACTTGTAACTGAGCTTATCAACACAAATCAGACACAGCTAGCTCTGTCACCATTCGAGTACATAATTCGTTGTATTGCATAATGAAATCTCATATATCTTACATGTTTATGTAGTCTAACTAAATATCATAACTTAGAACTGAATTGATTTGTCATTTTGAAAATTATTCTGAACCGACTGACGCAGTCTGAGCTTCTGACCATTTGTCGGGCACAGAATTAAGTAGAAAGTATGCAATAATTGTACGCTATCTGAAATGTACCCTCAACTACATTTAGTGTTTTACATCATTATGTAAAGTGATAGAACTAGGTTTACTGACTTTTAAATTCAGTGACACATAAAAGTATGGTGAACATTACATTTATGCAGAAAATATATAATTACCTAGAGATTGAACCGTTTATTTCCAACATTAATTATAATATAAATACATAGTGACAATGTGTTATAATTGACTTTTATTGCAATAAAAGTTTCCGCGTTATCTTTCCAGTCATTTCTTTCCAGCTAGTTTCATATCAGTGTACACACGTAATATGTTATAATGGTTATCTCGTTGACTTTTGAAACCATAGCAGCAAGTGGCCCGTGGAACATTGTCTGAAAGAAGTTATGAACACTTTAGATATTTATTCGATACTTTCACAAATCGCGAAGGAAGTTTGGAGGTATGTTTGCCTGTGATCAACTATCTTATCATGCAAAAAAACAATTTTACATCGTCAATTTGGAAACAATTCACAAATCTGGTAGCCACTAGGTCTGTAATTACATTGATCCAGGAGAGAAAGGAAACTATTTTGATCTGTTAGGACTGGCTCTACATAATCTCAGCACAAGAAAATCTTCAAGAAGAACAGTCAAACGTAAATGTACAACAACAAAAA
>NW_013668977.1:24694-46450 GCF_000517525.1 Limulus polyphemus
GTAAATTATTTGTTTCATTGAAATGAATATGTGATACAACTGACTTGTTTAACACTGTTATAATAGTTTTACTTAAGACAATGATGAGGTAATTGCATGTTGAAACATATTGAAAAACAATTTGCCTTAGTAACATAATATGTATGTAGAACATCATCCATCTTAGGAAAACATGTGTAAATGAATTATTTTGTCAAGTTATATGAATATTATAAGATAAAATTATTGAAACAGCAAATTTTAAATTATTGCATGATATTTGTTTTTCTGAACGTTTTACATATAAATGGTCAGGAAATATATAGAATTAATAAATTATTGTTAAGAGTCCTTTTTCAGGAGTATTTAAATATAATTGGTCAGAAAATGTAATTTAATACAGAACTAATAATTCAGTGTTAAACGTCAATTTCAGGACTATTTACATATAAATATTCACAAAATGTAATTAAATATAGAAATAATAATTTAGTATTAAGCATCCTATTTCAGGATGATTTACATATAAACGGTCAGGAAATGTAATTAACTAGTGAATTAGTCTTCTATACCAACTGTGTTAAATTTTGTATTGTTGAGAGACGTTGATCAAATTTGTGCACCCTCTGGAGAGATTTTGTGGAACTATGACGTCATCCTCTCTGACGTAATTTGCCGCCTATCATGGCGGCGTAGCAACATATTGTCTGGCTCCCCTTTGTTCAACTAATACGTAATAGTCAGTCATGCTAACTATTATGGTAACTACAAGAGAAAAGTTGAACTTCTTACCTCAGTGGTTACTACATGAGAAAAGTTGAACTTCTTATCCCTATGATAACTGCAGGAAGAAAATTGAGCTTTTTACCCTGGTGGTAACTAAGGGAGAAAAATAATAATAGGTAGGCAAACAACAATTTGTAAGCATAAAGAAAAGTTTTATTGATGGTAGAACATACTACATGTTTCGACAGAATATTGGTTAGTCTTTTTCAGAATTAACATACACTCTAGACTTACAGCATCTAAGGGAAAAAAAAACATAACCTTAACAGAAATGAAGCCAACGCCCTAAAGTAATTAAAATCTAACAATAAGATATACATAACGAGACTGACAAAGGTGGTTGCACTGTAGTCGTATATATACACACCTTATTAAATGATGGGTCTTACACTCTATTGAAAATTCATCCTACCAATTAAAAAATTATTCTCACTGCTAAAAGAAATAATTTATCTTATCCCCACATATTTTTATCCCCCCGTTTGTACGTCCTTCCAGAAATTCACATTCCTTACGGACCTATAGTATCTAGCATGGTCTCACTATTACAAAACTTTCTAAATTCTTATTTAATTTATTAAACCCTCTACTTGAAACCAATCCCTATTCCCTCAAAAACTCTCTCAGTTTTGTCAATATAATCAAAAACTTCAAGCTAAACCAAGAAGATATATTAGTGCCCTTCGACATAAAATCTCTATTTACCTCTATACGTGTATAACAAACTTGACACTAAGATAATAACTGGAGGACAATCCTGTAACAGACCACCTTATCATCCTTATAGAATACTGCTTAAATAACACTTAATTTACACATGAAGGCCACTATTACACTCAGTGACTGACCTCTACATCTCCATTTTGGAACCAGAACTGTTTGGAAACAATTTCATACACACCAAGATACCTGAAATATGTTTAAGATACGTAGACGATATCTTCATTATATGGCGACATGGCAAAGAGACGCTACTTAATTTCATTGAAATCTTAAACACATTAAGACCCAATGTCATAATTTTTACACATGAAACAGAATCCAACAGTTGTCTTCCATTTTTAGATGTCAATGTAAAAAGATAAAATAACAAAGTTACCACCAGTATGTACAGGAAACCCCATTCCGTCACCATGCCGCCACACATAAGATCTAATCACCACCTAATATCCTTCTACTTCATCTACGTAAATCGTGCTATACAACTTTGTACTCATATAGAACCCTTATTTATTGAATTGAATTAACTAAAGGACATTGCACTACCTAGTAGCTTTAACCCCAATACCACAGATAGGGATTGTATCAAACTTCAAAACAGTGAAAAATATCATGTTAACTCTAACCTTTCACTTAACTACAACATCAAATTTGTTTTATTCCCTTTTGTTCAAGAAATTACTAATAGAATTACTAGCCTTTTTAATAATTTGAGCATTGATGTAAAAACTGTATTCAAACCTTCAGAAAATTAACACATTACTACCTTACCCGAAAAAATCCGTATTGAAAGAACAAAAACAAAGCATATACAGTACTCCACGCTAGTGGAAAGAAACACATACTTAGAAACAAAACGTAAAGAACACCAAGGTAACATGCGTAGAGTTAGGTTCTATATATCTACTTTAACACATCATCAATATTAAACAGATCATAAAATACTTTGGAATGACATTCTTCTCATACACCAACCCAAAATTAAAAAACGAAGAGAGAGAGACTGCTTAGAAACTATAGAAACCAACAAATCAAACGATCTCTCACTAAACAGTGATAATGGTTTTAGCAACATCAGTCGTGTTTGGCAAGGTCTATTCATCATTAATACACTTGACCAGACTTAGCCTTTACCTATATCCTTATCACCTGGTGACAATATTTACGTCACATTTCAACCCTGTGTCGTTTGTTTTTGTAACGATATATAAATCTCGTATTGTTTAATACTGATCATAGCTGAAGAAGACAGACCAATGTTCTGTAGAAACATGTAGTATGTTCCACCAACAATAACGTTTTTCTTTATTCTTACAAATCATTGTTTGCCTACCTGTTATTTTATTAGCATGATGTTCTTCCTTACTCAAGCACAAGAGAAAAGTTGAATTTCTTACCCTAGTTGTAACTACAGAAGAGAGGTTGAACTTCTTATCCCAGTTGTCCATTTGTGTAATAACTCACTTAATTTTCAAATAATTACTCCTTGTTTTTTCCGTTTCATTACTATTTTCACACTACTATAATCTTAACAGACTGTGTGTTGTTGTTTCTACTTACGCATGTGTTTCTCTTACTAAGGTATATTTTATAGTCCCCACATTTTGGTTTATTTGTCTCTTTTTATGAGTGACAGGTTTATTTTTGGCCAAGATGTCTGAAAAGATTTCTTAATGTCATCCAAGTAAGGACATTTTGTTGTGAAGTACACACGGCTATACATATAATATTACAGCTAACACTGAACGTCAGTATAAAGAACAATAATCTTCTTTTTTCACTTTTCTCATCATCAATATGAAACAGATCACAAACTACTTTGGGATGAAATTCTTCTCATACACCAACCCAAAATTAAAAGAAGAGAGAGACTGTTTAGAAACTATAGAAACCATGAAAGCAAACGATAGTTTGGCGGTTAGAGCACTTGAGTCGTAACCTCCGGATAGCGTGTTCGAATCCCTTCACCGAACCTACTAGCCCTTTCAGCCACAAGTTATTATATAATGAAAGTCAATCCCATTCTTCGTTTGTAAAGTGTAGCCTAACAGTTGGCAATGGGTGGTGTTCACTAGCTGCCTTTCTTCTAGTCTATAAGTTCTAAATTATGGACGACTAGAGCAGATACCCCTCTAGTAGCTTTGTGCGAAATTTAGAAAAGAAATAATTCAACCGGTATTCTAACGTGATATATTTTGATATTTCAGTGGAACATTTTCTTGGATGTTTTTAGTATTGCCTTGTTTTTAATATCTATTATGAAACTTGGTCTTCCTCCTAACGAGTCAGTTGTTCAAAGAGTATTACATATATGTGATTAGTCAGTAAGGTTTCATTTATCGATACTAGAGTACAAAGAGTGTTTGTCCGAATTTTAAAATTAGCTTTAAAAATATTCTTAGTACTCGTGTAAAATTTTCTGATAAGAAGATAATATTAAGAATAATAATTTATTGTCTAAGTTTATTATTAAACAGAGTCAAGATAAGTCGAAACAATAGACCGAACAAAAGTATGTTTATTCTGAATGGCACATGGGCTTAGAGTATAGCCGTCCCTGATTTTGATCTAATGACTGTTACAATAACACCCTACGAATAAAAGTACGGAGGAAGTTCAGTGGCGAACATTGAACCTAAAGCTCCGTAGCCCAACGTGCTTACCATTAGCACCCATTAAGCTCCTTCATTTATGAACGATATTCAAGCAAACTGATAAGCACTGCTTAGAGCGAAAGGTCTCATCGACTTTGATTATTTACTTTTGGATTTGGTTGTTGTTAGACATACAGGTACACAATGGACTATCAACCATTTACTACGGTATCGAAACCATAATTTTATAGTTGTAAGCTTGCAGACATACAGCTGAACCACTTGGGGGCGCCTCATCAGCAGTGGTACATAAGGTTGAGAGACTAATTCTATTATTCTTTCCGGCAACTCGTATAGAACCATTAAAAGAAGATTACTTAAGCATTATTATCAGTCTTAATGTGATGCAATGTTACACAAACATCATATCTATAGACTAATAGTTCATAACAGGGTGCACACAGGAATTTCATAAAAATTATAATAGAACATACAGATAAAAACCATCATAAAAAGCATACATGTACTTGAAACAGCTCTCAAGACCTTCTATCTCAAGGGCTAAGGCTGCTAAAATATTGATAATAGTAAAAAAGTTGATTTTCCGATTATTAGAAAAAATTCAAAATTTATCTGTTGGTTCTTCACATTATTATTATTCATATTATTCTTGATTCACAAGCCCACATAAAAATAGTTTGAATATTTATTCAAACCTGGGAAAACCTAATACAAAAAACTCCTGTACAGGTCATAGGATTATGTTTATGTGAATTCTTTAAAGAGGAGAGATTTTATCAGTTTTTTTATCGCCAAGTCATTCAAGCACCGAAGCCTAGAACAAAAACGGCTAAGTATACTGCACCAAAGTCTATGCATAGCTACTAAACAAACTCCTGCAAAGATTGTAGGGCTATTTTTAAGCTGCTTCTTGAAAATCGAGATTTCCACCTTCTAAGATATTCAAAGCTCTTCTTCGCTATCAACATAGGCACTTCGAAGTCAATGAAGCATCACAGAAATGTAGAAGACATTTGAGCACCGTTATACTAGTCGGAAATGCTCCTGTTTATAATAGTCAGAAACGCTTTGTTTTATTAGAGTAAAGAATATGTATATTTATAACAGTGTTTCAAACCTTTTTATTGTTGATTATAGTCTTACAAGCCACTACAGAAAAAATGGCTACAAATATATTATTGAAACCTGTAAAATAATAATGAATGCAGTATTGAGTACGTCATAAGGTAGTTTCAAAATTAATTGACTTTCCGCCATTGAAAAAAAAAACGGTGTTTTACTAATGTACATTAAGTGGAAAATAATTTGTGCAACTTATAGCGTATTAACATTGGAAACTGCCATGTTGAGGATTCATCATTTCTCGAGTTCTCTGTTCTTCATTGTTTCTCAAATTCGCTGTTGTACTTTGTTTCTACATAGTTTTCTGCGACTGTTTCAGTGAGTTTTCTAACAGTAGACGATTACCATAGTAGATTTCTCTACTCTTGTGAGTGATGATTTATTTTACTGATTTTCGTACTCTGCTGAAATTGTGAGTGTGTACTTTAGTATTATATTATTATTATTATTCATATTTTTGAAAATCACTATTCAACGTTTAGAGCAAACGCTAAAAACAGGAATAAGAGCATTTACTTGAAACGTCGAAAAATAAAATATTTTGATAAGGGGAAACCTTTTCCTATGTTTATTCGGACTAGCATGGCCAGGTGGTAGGGCGCTGATGATTGCGGTTTCGAATCCCCGTCCCACCAAACATGCTCGCCCTTTCAGCCGTGGGTGTGTAATAATGCGACGGTCAATCCCACTATTCCTTGATAAAAGATTAGCCCAAGAGTTGGCGGTGGGTGGTGATGACTATCTGCTTTCCCTCTAGTTTTTCATCGTGTCACACTAACAGATACATATTTGTGATATTCTTTAGTTTGTTTAACTTCCTGATTTTAGATTAACGGATTTGATTCACGGACATGAAAGAAGAAATAGTTTGTTATAGTGTTTATCTATTGCTGTAGAAGTACCAAAGAATTAAGCTACACAAGGATACCATGGAAAACGAATTAGCACCTAGGAGAAGTAGATAGATTTTCTGATAAAACCACATAACATTACGACGATATTTCTAGTTTCAAAGTATCAGGAAATAAGGAGTTTTAGGTCATTTGTTTCAAAGAGGGAAATCCCCATTGAGTATCCTCCCCATATCACTATATAACAATCAGGAAACAACACACGATTTGGAACAATGCAAAGTTTAAATATCTATTTTATACTGTAACTATTACTATTATATTTCCATAAGATCATAACTGATAATAATAATTTGTAAATATGATCCTTTAAATTTTCTTGTTACCTGTACTGCGCTCTGATAAACGTCGACAGGACTCCAAAACTGGGGAGGAGATAGGTGAAAAACATACCATAACACTTCATCTAATTTCACAGGTGCTAGAATATATGACATTTTCAAAAAAACTAATAATAAAACATCTGAACTATGACAGTAATGGAATACAGTTCAGTCAATTGTTTATCTGTACTTAATGTAGCGATATAGTGGTTAAATCTTTATTCATATTTTATCAGTAATCAGTATAAAGCGCTTATCGTTTACATCTGAAAAAAAAAAAGCTAAACAGTTCATCATTCAGTTTTTCATTGACATTTTCTAATGACACATATCCATAGACCTGAATAAAAGCTCCGTGTAACAAGAAAATAAAGTAACATAATATAACGTTATATGTGGCAAGACTAAAATTTGGGGCGTGAGAGTTTTATAAGCGACAATAATAATAGATAAATTCACTACGAATAGGGAGTTAAAATAGTAAAATTAGAAAATAGTTTAAAACCAAGATTATTCACATAGTTAATTAGCAAGCAAAGTCGCCTCATAAACCTATTTCAGTTACGATTATAACATTTCTCATGTCATTGTTTTACACAATGTAACAACTAATATGTATTGTTTTACAGACTCTATAATATATAAAAGCTACTTTAGTGCATTAATTAGTTGAATGCAAATAATTCAGTGTATCTTTTCTAATGTGGCATATAAAATGACGTAGTTTTTTAAAACTTTCACTTAGAATTATAAGCCAAACACTATTGGTATTATGGGATTAATAACAATATTTTATTGTCTTGACATACATAAGATAGAAAACGTGAAAGCTCGAAGCGCTTTTAACAGTTTTGGAACATAAAATCAGCTTACTGCACACAATTAGGTAAAGTTGACTTTACGTATTGGTCAACCATTAATCTACTCTACGGGAACAAGGTTACTGATATGAAACAGTCCTATATAGAAGTTTTCTTATTCTTGACTGACATAAACCAACGGCGTTTCAGTGCAGTAAGCAACGATTATCACCATGATTAGTAAATAAAAGTGCAGTAAGTAAGGATTATCACTATGAATAGCAAATAAAAGTAGTGATGTTACATGAAAACATCATCGATCTTTATTTATCTAAAAATTCTAATCCCACGAGGGTGAAAATAAATTACACTTGCAAATCTGCTTAAGTTCATAGAAATACAAAACCAAATACAAAATAATACTACACTGGTACTAATAATAGCTGTTGTTTGTTTCCCCAAATTTTATGATATTGTGTTTTCGTTTTCATAATACATATTTATATCGCTAACTTCTATGTAGAATGACCATAATTTTGATTGAGGACTAGATGGTACATGGCGTTACAGTATCAAGCATAAAGTAGGCCTAATGTTTGTACTGTGGCTAATGTATTAAGAAATATTTTGGTAGGAAATTTCATTTTTTATTTTGTATGTTTCAAACACGAAACGTCAAAGTTTTAAGATGACAAGAAATATACATTTAAGATAATAAATCTGGATATAATCTTAACTAAGCAATAAAACAAAACAAGAAAAACAGCAACGTGTACATCAAAATAAAAACAAAAAGTTATGAAATAAAGCCTAAGTTTTATATTTACTTTTTGTGTGTGAAAAGTTCTTAAAAAGCGTGATAAATGCTGACCCACATACAAACACACACATACATATATTAGAAATGTTTGAGGTAAATAAATAGATAAGTAACAGTTATTTTTCGTGATACTGGTAAGGTATCGCCAAAATTGAATTACTCAACAACGGCTTGATACCATCTGTTCAGTTGTCAAACGCCCTCTTCATCATCACATTATTAGAAGCGACATTAGCAGTAAATCGATGTGAAGTACTTGTTGAAATGGTAATTAAAATACTCTTTCTATGACTTCAGTGAGCATTGGTAATTTTCTTCGGTACGTTACACACTGAAGAATCATCCATTACAAATTAGGGTTAGTACACGAGACGACGTGGTTCTCTTGCCCCAGCACTTCTAAGACACACTGTCCTCTCATGATTGATGATTTCACCAACGCATGTGCACAGGGTGGAAGAAAATTTCGTCTTCCGTAATTAAACTTTAATTATTTCCTTCACCAATCTACATGCCCAGTCAATTTTATTAACTCCATTCAAAAGATTTATTTTTTAAAGAAAGAGTTACAATATGTTTGAAAACTGAAAACAAATACCTCATGTTTTTGTATTCCACAAAAAATCCAATAAATAATCACCAAACGTTCTCATTTTAATTCAATCGAAACTGTTTGCCAGTCAAATTACCTACGTCAATGAGAATGCAATGATAAATAATGGAAATAAATAAATAAGCGTACCAGATAAACAATACGAAATAAACTAATATTTCTAACATTATCAATAGAATAAGCTCTTATTCAGGAAATGAAGATTTTGGTTTGATTTATGGTGAACAAGATTTATATTTCACACGTGTATCTAATTATCAGCATTGCTAATACTTCGATTACAACGTATATGGTTACGATATAATAATGTACATTAGTTTTCATATCGGTAAATACCTTTGTAGAAGCGCTAAATAACGTAGATTTTAAATCAAATTATTATTTTATGGCCATTCACAACAATTTGTAACTGCAGAATGCAATAATGGGCATCAAACAATGTCTTCATTTAAAACAAGAGTATTACTTGAAAAGGTTTTTCGTTGTACAAAACTTGAAGATAGCTTTGATATACGGAAACATCTGTTAACTGAGTTCTTGCACAGATCTTAAAATATAACGTTCTTAAACGGAAACATCTGCTCATGTAGATACGTAGATCTTGAAAGTCGAGTTGTTCAAAACTTGAAAATAGCGTTGAGAACTGGACCAATTGTTGGTTGAGATGTTGAAAAAGAAATATCTGCTAAAGCTTTTCGCCAGACACTAATCATAGCAGAACGGTCTGAAAAATGATCTATAGGAAATAGTACACCTTATAAAATGAGTCAGATCAACGTTAGCCGGTAAAGCAATCACTGATTGGCGTGTCCTTTAGCCAATCAGGAAATGTGCAAGAACTCAGCCAATGGATGTTTCCGTATATCAAAGCTATAAACAAGAGTATTATTCCCAGAAATTGTTTTATTTGACAATAATATAAAGTATCATAAACAACTATTTAACGATTTTTTCTAAGCAAAAGTAAGTACATGTATACCATTTCGGAGTGGTAATGATCCATTATTTTACTTCAAATTATCCTACTAATCTTGTACGTGTAGGTGTGCAGGTTCTTACAAAGAAATCGGATGACTCAGGGACATTGCTCATTAACAGAATCATCAAACTACACGAATAAGCAAAACAGCTACATAAAGGAACGAAATATTACTTCCCATACAAATTAACTCTATTGCATTTTCAGTACTATTAATAACAATCTCAGCGTTGGGTAATCAAAAAGTACATGTGAAACTATAACTGATCTGAAACAAAAGTTAAGTCATAAAGGAAAAAAAAGTATAGCACTTAGTACAGCAAAACCAACAAAAATCACATATGTGAGGTCAGGGAATACTAATTACGGAACCTCTTTTAAAGACGTGTGAAACAAAACACATACGAACAATTCCTTCCAAATAAAGATGTTTCTGTGAGCCAGATTTCCAGTTATGGATAACAGAATTTTTAGATTCTGGATAAGAGAAAATATATTTACTAGGGAACATGTATTATTTCTTGTAGTCAGGTATTTACATATGGAAAATTATGATCTTCGAATAAAATACAAATAATTTTTGAAACATGAGAGATGAAAAGAACACCGTTGCTTTACATTATTTTTTTTAATTACTAAACCTAAAATTAATACAATGGAGTAATTTTACTTCATGAAAATGATTTGTATTTCCTAAAACAGAAGTGATCGTCGCAGATGCGTGTCATGACGCCACATATATGTAGTTCACAGCGAATTCTTGACCATATAATTACCATCCGTTGAATATTTTAATATTTGTATTTTTATGTAATGTAACACTCTGATTCGTATTAGTTATATATATATGTAGCAGCATTTTCTCTATGGCCTTATCAAAATGTATCGTAACAGTAATACTTCCCGCGGGGGCCAGTAGAACAAGTGATATATCTACCAAGGAGAATTCAAGAACGTTCCCATGACTACAAGTCAGGTCATTCTTCCAACTAACCAGTACTGGGATGGTAAATTGAGAGAGATAATTATAATACCCAAGTTCAGTGACGTACGTAAATTTTGAAATTGAAGATAATGGGAGAATTTTTAGGAAGTGTTTTGTAGAAAATGCCTTATCAGGTGATGAAATTTACAGACTGCGCATATTTTCTTAACATAAAGGAACAAAACAAAAGTTGTTAAATATAACAACAAGTCACTAGAAGAGTCAGCTCCATATGCACTAGCTGGCATTTAAATATTTGCATCTGTTTTACTTATATTTATCACAGGTAACTGAAGCACGGGAGAATCACTTTTCACAAGTATAGGATTGTGCTCTGATAATGGAATTTGTTCAACTAGAAGTTCATCATCATTCAATACCCCACAATCCCAGTTACCCACATTATGTTCAAGGAGAGATAATCTCCCTACTTATACTGTTCGTTACAAATAACTGTACCACTTCAGACCTTGAAAAGTCTAATTGAAGTAACAAAATAATCCAAACAGGCAAGTATGTGCCACATAATTACACCTGAGGTGTGTAACATGCCATGGTAGAGTGACGTCATTGTATTCACGTCGATGTTAATTATGTCTAATGAAAAACACCGGAGGTGTGAAAAAAGGTTCGGCCAAAAATAGATTCAGCATGTGACTTAAAGGAATGAAATAAAAATTGGCCGTCAAACTGGTAACCATACTTATAGCATTTATAATAGTTTTACAGCAAATATTCATTCATTAGTTAGCGAGGTCGCGTTTTGTGTTTAAATTGGGGCATGATGGTGGATAACACAAAATACGTGGTCGAGCTAACTAGTGAATGAATATTTGCTGCAAAATGTGCAGCTACCAGTTTGACAGCCAATTTTGATTTCATTCCTTTAAATCGCATACTCAATACATTTTTAGCAGTACCTTTTTTCACATCTAAGGTGTTTTAGATTAGATATCATGACTTTTTGTAATATACATCAACAAACCATAGTAAATAAGAAAGTGACGCTCGATAGTAACCAACATGAGCTTTAGGATCGCAACCCTGTTATTCGACCTATACTTTACAGAACTAACCAGATTCTTTAAAATATATGGTGGGAATTTTCCTCTCAACAGTCTTAATAACTTCCTTAATAGTAACGCCATAGAAATTAGATTAACATTTTTTTGTGATCACCCACATGCACTCTGTATAGCCGTATCAAGCATCATTATTTACGTTAATATTACGTGACGCTAAACGTTCTTTAATGAGGAGAATTTTATAAAATTTAGCAATTTTGTGCTTAAAAGTTGGCAATGAATAATAACTGTCTACGTGTATGATTCTTTTGGAAACCTGAGGTGCCAATCTTGTTTGCTTGGCCTAACCAATACTTATGTATCTGCACGTAATTTCACCCTAAAGTTTTTCTATAAATAACTAAATCCGATTGAACAAAAACTAAAAACAGTCCACCTTTACTCTTATGTGAATCTTTAAAGATTATGTTCAAAATAGAGCGGTTTTTGTTGAATAACTTTGCACATATGGCTTATAATTAGACCAAATTTGAGACCTAATTGTAGGTTGCAAAGTATAGCAGTTTACCAAGTTTAAAAAAAAAATCTATGAAAGTTGGGTATACTCTTATATCAAATAAAGTTTCCGTACTTTCGGTGCTAAGAAAAAAAAAAAAGGAAGGAATTTAATCAAAATTGGAGATTTTATGTTGCATGTATTTATTAATGAAATGCATTGAAATTTGGTATTTGAAGTAAGAGTCCAGTAGAGTACATCTACTGAAAATATGTGATGGTTTGGATTACGACAGTCTGAGCAAAAGAAAGTGGAATATTGCTAAACGATCACTCGTGTTAATAACATACAGTGCATCCTGCAGGTTGTTTTGGTCGCACGACACACTACAGTTTGTCTTGATGTAAACACATGAGCATATTTATAGTGTTTACTTGAGTATGCCAAAATAAAGAGATGTCACATCACTAATTATAGAAGGGCAAAGGACTAATAATTCCTATGGCAATATAATTATTCTGTGCAAGTACAAATATACTTTAGCGTTGTGTTTAGTTCAAATTGAATCATCCTTCATTGATAACAGGACATTCATTATAGCTAACAGTCCAAGTTAAGAGTAATGTCTCAGCCACAGCTGAAAGCCAATGCATACCACAGTTGTGCTATAAAGACAAACGTAAAGAATTCGAGATAGTTATGAAATAACCGGAAGATTCCATAAACATGTTTTTAGAGGTGAGATTACTGACTAAACCTTGCAATCAAGAAGAACACATAAAAGTATAACTTTGCATTAAGTACTAGCCTTACATAGAGGAAATAGTTATGGTAACAACTATTAATTTCATAGATAACTTATCCAAGTGATTGTTTAGAGAAATTTACCTGACGTGAGGTATTAAATATGAAAGGACAATAGAGAAAATCAATTTAGCTCTACAACTGAGAGCAGATTTCAAAAAACAATGTATAGAAAAATAAGATCAGGACAAGTGAGGTAAGATATTAAAACTGATGTAACACTAATCTATAATAATAAATGGGCGTGTTTGTGTGTGTGTGTGTGTGATAGCCATAACTTCAAGGAAAAAGAACCCAGAAACTTCAAATTTTGCAGACATACTAAATGAACCTGAGGGTGTGCACCTGGGTATTATTAGTTATCAACGTGCGCGCGCGCATGCGCATATTTTTGTGAGGTAAGCAAGCAAAAATCGCATAGAAAAGAATATGTGACTGCCATAGATCCAAGAGCAGAGAATCTAGAAAACTGAACATTTTCTTAATACTAGGTGATCCCTGAAGATGTGCACCTAGGTATTATTACTTATCTACGTGCGCGAGCACATCTTTTTTAATGTGGCAAGCTAGCGAAAACCACATAGGAAAGAATATGTGACAATCTTAGCACCAAGAGGAAAGAACTTAGAAACCTGAAAATTTTCATCCATACTAAGTGGACACTAAGGGTTTGCACCTGGGTATTATAACTTATCTACGTGCGTACTTGCATGCGCGTGCGCATATCTTATGTAAAAAACCTCATAGAAAAGAAATGTTACTGCCATAGCTCCAAGAAGAAAGAACCTAGAAACCTGAAATTTTGCACCCATACAAAGTGGGCCCCGAGGGGCTGCTCCTGGGTATTTTACTTATCTTATCTACGTGCGTGCTTGAGTGCCGCGCGGGATCATCTTTTTACTGAGGCAATCTAACACAAAACATATTGAAAAGAAGTGGCTACTTATATAACAATTTCTAATTAATAGAAAAGCTAGTGCAATTTCGTAACAATGCTTTCCAACAATGGCTTTTATATCATGTTGCTTAGCAATAAATATATAGCACAATATTGTTGTTAACAGGCTATGTACTGAATATATAAAATCTGTAAGCTACAAAATGGAAAAGAAAATGTTTATTTTTTATTATTTGTTTTTATTATTTATATTTTAAATTGGAGGACAAGTCAGAGAGAAGGTTACCTTTTTAAGGCCACGGGATAGCAACAAAAGTATATAGGTTATACTTTTATGCTAAAATGGTTACAGAATATACACACTGACATATTCATCTAGAATAAACCAACTTAATAACCCGAGCGAAGCCTGGTACTTTTGCTAATCTATAAAAATAAAAGGGCGTGTTTGTGGGTCTTTGTGTGACTGCCATTACTCCAATAGAAAAGAACTTAGAAAGCTGAAATTTTGCATACATACTAAGTGAACCCTGAGGGTGTGCACCTGATTATCATTATCTATCCACGTGCGCGTGCGGGTGCGCATCTTTTATGACGCAAGGTAGGGAAAAACCACCTAGAAAAGAATATGTGACAACGATAGCTCCAAAGGGAAACAACCAAGACAGTTAAAAGTTTGCACCCATACTGAGGTGTGCACCTGGGTATTATTTATCTTTTCCACATGCGTGCGAGCGTGTGCATATTCTTAATGAGGAAAGCTAGCGAAAAACCACATAGAAAAGACGTGGTTCCTTATACTACAAATATAAATCACATATATACAGACAGACATTCACGTGCGTAGAAGCGTATTTGCATGTCTGTGTGTGTGTGACCACCATAGCTTCAAGAGGAAAGAACCTAGAAACCTGAAATTTGGCACCCATACGAAGTGGACCCTGAGGGTGTGAAACTGGATATTATTACTTATCCACGTGGGTGCACGCATAAGTGTGCACACCCTTTTATGAAACAAGCTAGTGAAAAACATATAGAATAGAAGCGTGACCACCATAGCTCCAAAAAGAAAGAACCTTGATATCTAAAATTTTGCACCAATACCTATCTTACTCACGTGTATACGCGCATGTAAGTGCGCAACATTTTAATGAGGGAAGCTAGTGAAAAGCTACACAGAAAAGAAGTGGTTCCTTATATTATAAGTAAAAATCACAGACAGACAGACACGTGTGTGCGAGCGCTGGTGCGAACGAGCGTGTCTGTGTATGTGAAATAACCTAGGAACCGGAAATTTTGCACCCATACTAAGTGGACCCTGAGGGTGTGCACCTGCATATTGTTACTTATCCACGTGCGTGCGCGCAAACTAGCGAAAACTAGATAGAAAAGAAGTATGACTGCCATAGCTCTAAGAAGAAAGAACCTAGAAATTTTAAATTTGCACCCATAATAAGTGGACCCTGAGGATGTGCACCTGGATAATATTACATAGGATATCCACGTGCGTGCGCTCATGCGCGTATGCATCTTTTTAATGAAGCAAGCTAACAAAAATCTTCATCGAAAAGAATTGGTTCCTTATATTACAAATAAAAATCACAGACAGGCAGACAAGCACGTGCGTGCGTGCATGCGAATGTGTATCTTTTTAATGAAGCAAGCTAGCGAAAAATCCCATAGAGAAGAAGTGATTCCTTATATAACAACCTCTAATATATAGAAACGCGAGTGTGTTTTGGTAACAATGCATTCCAACAGTGGCTTTTATGTCATATCGTTTAGCAACAAAAGTATATAGGTTATACTGTTATGCCAAAATGGGTTCAGAATACACACACTAACATAGACATCTAGAGTATATCTGTCTCATAGCCCTACTTTCGATAGTAGCCAATATATGAACTATACAACTGACTGAAAGAGTAAATAAAGCCCGATTGATTCCATATAGTGGTGGCGATCATCATAATAGGTAGAATATCAGGAACTGGATAAGTCAAATGTTGATTGAAAAAATTGTTTTAATTTTTAGTTTTAATCTTGGTTAACATATCGAATTCTTATAAATGTATGGATGAAGAAGAGTTACAAGGTTTACGTACAGCTAGACAGTTAAACTCGATGGGGTTGAGAAAAAAATCAATTTATGTGTAACATTTTAAGAAGAGGGAGGTGTAAGTACAGAAACTAATTGTGGTTAACGAAAATAATTAAAAAGGTGTAAGAAAAGGATGAAAGAGTATAACGCTGAGTCCTTTAAGTGAAAAAAAATGACTATAGTAAACTTTGATGATTAGAAGTGGACAATAATAAGAAGAAACCTCATCTGTCAAATTAAAATAGTTATAGTGTTAGAACTGAAAAATAATAAAAACATGAGTTGAAATTATTATGATTAAGGTAATCATTTTAGAAAATTAGAAGTGATGTCAATGGTTGATATCACGCAGTGAGAGAACTTAATATTGGCTTATCACGTGGAAAATGAGATCCACAAGTATGAAGATACCATATAATATCTAGAAGCATAAAAGGTTAACTCCTATGAGTTCTAAAGTTAAAAATACCAAGAAAGCTTTCGAGGAAAACGCATACAATGGAGAACCAGGTTAAATGCTATATTAGTTAGTCAATTATATTAAATATTTAATGGCGCAAGAAAACTAAGGATATTTGTACCAAACAAGATAAATGAAGAAGTTAAAACAAAAAATATAAAACATAGAATTAATACATAATTTAAAGTCTAGAGGAAATCTTTCTCAACAGCCCTAAGTATCAAAAGGCATTTTATCCTTAGGCTTGGATGTTTCACAAAGTAAGTTGACAGCAGGATTTTTTTCAATAGATCTAGATGTACAAGTGAGCCCTCTAACTCTTTTTAGATAGAGAATAGTGATGATATTTACCTCAAAGATCAGTTTAATATTGGGTGTATGATACCTTTACCATCCTGATCACATTCAACTTAACACAATCTACTGTAATAGAAAATCCAAAGATAACAACTAAATTACTTTCATTAGTATCGTATAGCAACTAGAGTATCAGCATAAGTGATATTATTTAGCATTTTGGAATGCTAAGCCTCGCTTTCATAGTTTCACTTAGGGCAATTATAGTGACTCAGGTTATAATCACTACTGTCATGTTCTTTTCCATCACAAAAAGCACAGGAAAAAATCGTGAAAGGTAGTCTGGCAATTTGCAAACTACTAGCTGTTGATGTATATGTCCAAATTAGTAATATATGGCCATATGGGAAAATTCAAATATCCTGCCATGACTTGGCAGAAGGAGTAGAGGAAAAACACTTGTTTCCAGGTTACTTCAATTTACAGTTTTTAAGGATAAATGTCACCTTGACAGCTGTAACACTCTAGTCCAACAGCTCAAAAATAATTTCTTTCTCCAGAATACCAAGATATGGTAATCATATCCTTGGAGAGGATCAAAGTGTTATGGGAGTTGATTGTAGAGGAAATCTTTCTTAAGAATCCTAAGAATCAAAAGACACTCACTATCTTTAGGCTTGGATGTTTCATAAAGTATATTTAATGGAGAATTTTTTATAGATGTAGATGAACAAGCTAGCCCTCTATCTCTTTTTATGTAATGGATAGTGGTGATCTTTTACTTAAAGATCAGTCTAATAATGGGTGTATAATTAGGAAGCAGGTATAGATGTTTATAGAAAGAGTGGTCATTTTAAAGTTTTATTTGAGGATTAAAAAGTTGAAGTTTCCCTTCCCCCCCTACAAAAGAAAATGAGTTAATGTCAACTGGCCCCATTAACCAAACGAACATCAGGCATGTACGATGGTTTCGTGGGTATCATAACCAAAGACATAAACACCAGACAGATACAGAAGATGAAGAGGTCTTATGAAAGTGTTCAGTTTTTGCCAAGACAGGACAACAAGGTAGGTTTCATAAGGACGAGAGAGCTTCCTAGGTGTGGGGAGGGTCAGGGAATAAAGCTAGAAACAATAATACATAATTTAACATTAATGATCAATGATTAATGATTCTGACCGATCCACTCATCTACATGAATTCAAAGCTAAAGTAACAGGTAATGTGAACCCAAGCATTATTCCCAGCCTAGGGGGCAGGGGTAGTCAACTACCAGGATCCTCTCCTTCCTTTTGCAAACTGCTTTGTTGTGCACATACAGGGGTGAACATTTGAATCTCAGAGTAGGTTAGCTGCACAAGAAGAGCCTTATCTGAGAGGTCTCTTCCCCAGGAACCAAAATCCGTGTCAAGAGGTGCTCATATATGATTGTAACGAGTTAATACAGCTAATAAATGTAGAAAACTTCAAGTGATATTACTTTAGCAGTCTTGGGAAAGCACTTCCTACATATTTGTGTTTAGAACGCTAGAAACCGTGTTTTGATGCCCATAGTGGGCAGAGCACATATTGTCCATTGTATAGCTTTGTGCTTAACTTCAACAAGCAAACATATTTGTTTATATGTTTAATTGATAGGAATAAGCAATAAAATTAAATAGTTTTGTAGTGCATAATTTGACCAAGGTATATTAAAGTAAAAAATAAATAAACGTATTCTAGTTAGACAGTTAAACAGGCCTTACAGCTATTCCTCAGGGCAGGTAGGTAGAAGTAGGATGACATAATTAGTTAGGTGTTACATGTGAGGGAGGACAGGGCAGCTATTACTCAGGGCAGGTAGGTAGAAGTAGGATGGCATAATTTGTTAGGTGTTACATGTGAGGGAGGACAGGGCAGCTATTCCTCAGGGCAGGTAGGTAGAAGTAGGATGACATAATTAGTTAGGTGTTACATGTAAGGGAGGACAGGGCAGCTATTCCTCAGGGCAGGTAGGTAGAAGTAGGATGGCATAATTTGTTAGGTGTTACATGTGTGGGAGGACAGGGCATATTGCTAGAAACAGTAAACTAATACATAAGTTAATCAGCAAATATTCGGACTCGAGAAAACAATGTTATTGTAACATGTTGCCTAAATGTATCGAGAATATCTATGATCCGATTTTATCAGAAGGAAAATACAAAGGCCAAAAGTCACTACCCTTAAGAAAGAGTTCCTTCTCATCAACATTGGTAAATAATGAATTTGTGCCGAGTAGGCGTCTATATGTCTTAATAGACACAAATTATATATTAATAGTAAATATTATTCCGTTAGCTATTGTAAGCTTTGAGACAGTTGTGTAAAGTAGTAATAATTTAGTAACAGCAGACGTGTGACAAGAAAAGAAGAGTCAGATAAATTAAAAGCAGACACAGTAATAAGAAATATTATTTGAAATATAAACACAACCATCACAGCTAACTGGATAGGGAATACTGAGAAGCGTGTTAGTCCACCAAAACGTACACATGTTATATTGCTAGAAAGATTTGCAGCATGGACTTTTTATCGTCGAATAAAAATGAATATAACACTTTAATGTAATATGTAGAAAGTGTGAGGTAAGTTAAGCTCTACTTTGCCCCAGGTCAGGGACATTTTTCTTATGTGGTAATACACCCTATCGTAAATGTGAGCCCAAAAAAGCTTCAAGTAAGGACACGAATGTTCAAATGCTAATCATGGAGACAAAAAATGTAATAAGTTGCTCTAGTTATGTGTAAAACTAAAACATGTACAGTGTTTACGCCGTTCAAAAACAAAAATAATGAAATCATGTTTTGATCACTCACATTACACATGCACGAGATCATATTAACAATAATAAATTATGACTTAATCTGAAGGATGACAATTGTACTGAAGGAAGCAGTTACCTCATTGTCTTTTATATGAATACATAAGCCCACAATATTATATGTCACAATATTCTGCATGCTTAGATTTATAAACTAGTTAGAAGTAACAAATTACCAGATACTCCTGTTTCTTTATTATTAAAGAGGGTCAAGCCCATTTGTAGTGCAAAGACGTTTCATGACAAAACTCATGGAAGTAAAACATGTTTTCGTTAAACGTAAATTAAATCACCATCTATATCTTCAGAATGTAACTTTATTAGCTCAATATTTAACAATTATAGCTTCGTCGGGGGACATCGAGTTCACTAATCCAGCCCCCCAGTGGCACAGCAGTATTACTGCGGACTTACAACGCTAGAAACCGGGTTTCGATACCTTGGTGGGCAGAGTACAGATAGCCCTTTGTGTAGCTTTGTGCTTAATAATAAACATCAAACATCACTACTACAGTTGAATCTAAATTGGAACACTGTCATTCGTAAATCGAACATTGATACACGTGCTTAGAAAGTTCACATTATATTAAAATATTATCCTACATTCTTGAATTTATATTGTTAAGACAAATCAAACCAACAATGCTAAATAAATAACATGTGTAAACCAATAAGCAAACTATTAACATCGTTGGATTTAGAGTAGAATACGTTACGTAACTAAAACATTTATTCATGTTTATATTGGGAAGTATTTTTCCATCTTAATATATCAATACATACATACATACATAAAACAATGTCTGAACATATATTTTAATGTTGTTGTTTTTTATTAAAATGGATTCTTTAATTTTTTTTGCCCAGAAAATTATGACATTTAGATAAGATATTGACATCTGATAAGATGTTATTTTTTTGTGGGATGCCATGTTCTTTTCCATAATGTTCTACAATAGCATTGTTAATATTGAGGTTTTGAATGTCACGCACATGTTCAGATATTCGATCATGTACAGGTCGGTAAGTTTCTCCTATATACGTACTAGAGCACCTGTTACAAGTTACTTCATAAACAACGTTTCACTGTGGCATCTACCATGTGGTCCATACTAAACAGTTACTTTTTCATACATCGTGTTTCTTTCTTGTGTGCTGAACTTGTTATTAATGATTTAAGGTAGATGCCTGGTTTTGGTATTATTTCAATAGGTAATTCTGATCTTCTAATTATTCTCTTCAGGTTAACTTAATGTCAAGGTTAGTTTAACTTTCATACAAGTGTAGTAGATATCAGTTAGTTTAACTTTCTTACAAGACTAGTAGATATCAGTTAGTTTAAATTTCACACAAGTCTAGTAGATATCAGTTAGTTTAACTTTCATACAAGTCTAGTAGATATCAGTTAGTTTAAATTTCACACAAGTCTAGTAGATATCAGTTAGTTTAAATTTCACACAAGTCTAGTAGATATCAGTTAGTTTAACTTTCATACAAGTCTAGTAGATATCATTTAGTTTAACTTTCATACAAGACTAGTAGATAGCAGTTAGTTTAAATTTCACACAAGTCTAGTAGATATCCGTTAGTTTAAATTTCACACAAGTCTAGTAGATATCAGTTAGTTTAACTTTCATACAAGTCTAGTAGATATTATTTAGTTTACAGTTCTTGAATACTTTTCTATTCAATTAGACTCATGAACTGAATATTTCTAACGCCTATTAACAAAACTTCAAGTATTAAATAGGGGATTACAATCTTAGATCAATTGTTTAGATTTGTAGCTAAACATTCATAGTAAACTTGCAAGATGACTTATCAAAAACGAAAAGGGAAATCTGTGTGCACAGTCCAGATGCTCTTACTTTTCTTCTCATTTTGAATGAGGAGTAAAGGGTAGGTAAAAGAAAAATTTGTAAAGAAATGTTATCAGTCTTATTGATATGCATTCTCACATTCCCGTAATTCAAGAAAGTTTCGTAAGTTTTTTAGTTTAGCATAGAATGATGATAAATTTGTTTTTTGCGTCTCTTAAAAACTTCAAGGAGTACTGTGTGTGGTTGACACTCTACTAAAGGAGGTAACTACCTTACCGAACTATGATAGTGCTTCTCTAAGCTTTCCATGACGCGGATCTTGCACACATATCTTGCAGATCTTGCACCACAGGGGGGGG
>NW_013668977.1:47112-52946 GCF_000517525.1 Limulus polyphemus
ACCGTCATCAGGGAAGCTTTGAGAATGGTTGTATGTGGTAGCAGAAGCCAAAATTACTAGCTAGTACATTACTAGCTACTAAATACTTTAATCCTACTTTTCGACCCCTAATCTGCTACCGTCATCAGGGAAGCTTTGAGAATGGTTGTATGTGGTAGCAGAAGCCAAAATTACTAGCTACTACATTACTAGCTACTAAATACTTTAATCCTACTTTTCGACCCCTAATCTGCTACCGTCATCAGGGAAGCTTTGAGAATGATTGTATGTGGTAGCAGAAGCCAAAATTTGATTCTTGATCTTCTTCTTACAGAGGCTCATGTGCTTGTCCGGTGTCTCAATTCTTAGAACTTATATTAATCAAATTTAATTATTTCAAAAATAATATCCAGGTTTTGTTTATCTATATATTATTTGAATGACTTTTTATCTTCCTTAATTATATTTTTGTAGTGGCCGTAAATTACAATAACGAAAGGTATATAGAAACTGAAAACGAAACCCATTACACTTTGTGACGATTAGCTATACGTGTTTCTAAAGTTAAGATGTTATGACTTCTAACAAACTGCTGAAATAAAAACGGCTTTTTCTCTCCTTTTTTGTTAATTACTATTTAATATGTTGTTTTCTGAAATTAAAACTTTGATTAACAATTAAAGAACAGAATGTATGAAAATTAATTTCTATAAAGTTTCTTAAAATTAACAACACATCAAAACCTTTATTTTTGCTATAAATAATTTCTGGTTAAACATTTTGTCCAGTTTATTTTATTATAACCAAACAAAAGTGACTGTATTTGTTTTGTAATAGTACTTATGTATGTTCAAGTATTAAACCTTTATCTTTGCTATAAATAATTTCTGGTTAAACATTTTGTCCAGTTTATTTCATTATAACCAAACAAAAGTGACTGTATTTGTTTGTAATAGTACTTATGTATGTTCAAGTATTAAACCTTTATCTTTGCTATAAATAATTTCTGGTTAAACATTTTGTCCAGTTTATTTCATTATAACCAAACAAAAGTGACTGTATTTGTTTTGTAATAGTACTTATGTATGTTCAAGTATTAAACCTTAATCTCTTATCTTCATAGATTCTGACTGTATTTGTTTTGTAATAGTACTTATGTATGTTCAAGTATTAAACCTTAATCTCTTATCTTCATAGATTCTGAAACATAAATTTCTAAACTTGTAACTAAAAGATAGTTATTATATTACCAGAAAAATATGACAGTGTTATAGCTTAGAAGAGATGTTTGCTATAAGAAAAAAGTAACCAAAAGATAGTTATTATATTACCAGAAAAATATGACAGTGTTATAGCTTAGAAGAGATGTTTGCTATAAGAAACAAGTACCAAAAGATAGTTATTATATTACCAGAAACATATGACAGTGTTATAGCTTAGAAGAGATGTTTGCTATAAGAAACAAGTCACCAAAAGATAGTTATTATATACCAGAAACATATGACAGTGTTATAGCTTAGAAGAGATGTTTGCTATAAGAAACAAGTAACCAAAAGATAGTTATTATATTACCAGAAAAATATGACAGTGTTATAGCTTAGAAGAGATGCTTGCTATAAGAAACAAGTAACCAAAAGATAGTTATTATATTACCAGAAAAATATGACAGTGTTATAGCTTAGAAGAGATGTTTGCTATAAGAAACAAGTAACCAAAAGATAGTTATTATATTACCAGAAACATATGACAGTGTTATAGCTTAGAAGAGATGTTTGATATAAGAAACAAAGTATATTTGTAAAATTAGTTTTTACCATATACCAGATTACTATGTATGATTATCACTCATAATCATGTCCTTGCAACTGTCCGAAATGTGCACAGTTAGTATTACCACATAATGCCACAAAAATAGCATTTCCACCTATTTTTGCAAGGCATCCCAGTCAATTATTATAACAAATAAAACAAAGAGGAAGCTCTTGCATACTTTATAATGCACGTTATATCGTTTCCAACTTTACAGATAATGTACTCCTTGTATGAAAGTTTGGTTTAAGATTCCTACATCTCTCACTCTTATACGCTTCATATTGTTTAGCAACTTTTTCACATATAATACATTTACCCATGAAATACTGTGTAATGTTCGTAAAGATTGATTTTTATACACTAAACTGTTTGCTATTAAAGTGAAGGAGATAATGCAATATACATTCGCTATCTAAAATAGAGTTAGTTTATGAAGAGTATAAACAAAATCTAAAAACACATGAATCCACCAAAAGTTGAGTAATAGCTTTTCAGAAATCATGTTTTTCAGTGAACCATACAGAAACCTTATCAAGAACGAACTGTTTATTATCATTTCAAGCACCTCTAAAGTAGGTTCATTGTAAAACACGCACGAAAAAATCGATTCAAACATATAAGTATATCGAGAATTTTCGATCAATAGTTTTGATGAGGAATTAATCACGGTTCTCTCTGGTGTGTTTTTTAAAGTTGAATATACAAAAATAAGAAACATTGTTTCTTTATACAAAAGCTATTTTTTCAACATAACTCTCGCATATATAGAAAAAAGAACTAAATATAAAAATTGGATTCGGCTCCTAGCCTAGAAGGCAAGAAAAGTGCAGGACTGGATATAACGTCTAATCTTCTCTTTAAAACACCCGGTGAGTGAAAGAATTTCTCCTAAGAAAGTTCTATTATGACTCGTGAAATCAAACACATGGTATAGCTTAAAGTATCTCAATGCAAAAACAAAACAAAAAATACCAGTTTGATATTACTTGTGAACGAAAAACAATATGGAACAGATAGGCATTCAGCTTCTGGCAGAATCTTCATTACAATGTTTTGTGGCATGGCTTACCCATCAGGCTTTGTACGGGAATACACATTAAAAAATATATACTAAAAGTGTCAAGTTACTGGCGATATTTTAAAATGCTATGAATTTATAAAATAGAGCAACTGTGAGCAAGTAAAACTGATACATGAAACGGTTGCAGAGCTTGGCATCCGCGACTTAATATACTTGACACTTTTTGACATCATCGAAGACGTCATAATGCAACTCAAAATAGATGATAAGACTGAAAATAAAAAGATTAATGTCTGTACTTATTCTTTTGTAAGAAAAATAGATATCTATGAAAAATACGCTTTTCAAATGTTTCATGAGCCATACAATGTTCGACAGTGTAACTGGCGATAGTGACACTGTCTAGCTTGACTGTGATTGTAACTTTTTTATGAGCTATTGGCCTTTTTTTATTCTATTTAATTTTCTAACTGCCTTATGGGCATTGTTTTTTACTTTTATTGAAGTTTTACTTGCTTATGCTTTTTTTATCGGTTGTGTGGCGCAGATAACCCAGCTGATTTGTGCCATAAAACTCTAACCAACCATTCTTAGTTAATATTTTATTAAATCAATCAGGTAAAAATATTTGGATTTTGTCTTCACCCATTAGCACAGCTACAATTCTATCATCATACGGAGTTTTAATTATTTTAAATTCAGAGATCGAATATTTAGCATAATATTTTAGCTCACTAGGCTTACGAGTTTCAGTATTATATTGAAGTGTACCAATAACATTTAACTTTGTTTTTGCTTCCATTTACTTATATATACGTTTTTATTAATATAGACCTAATTTTTTGTAAGATGAAAAATATTAAGGGCAATTTATGGTTTTTCCAATCCAAGTAAAAAATTCTAAAATATTAATACCATCTTGTAATATATATATATATATATTATCATATTTGAGCTTAATACTTTCTTATTAACTTGAATAAAGTATATTTCATGCTTTTTACTTCTTATTAGATTCATAGTTTTATATATTTCTTTCTGTCCAAATAAACATTTCTCATATTCATCGAATGCAATTCTATTTTTAACAACACATATGTTTACATCTTTAGACATCTTCCAAATATTACCATTTTTTAATTTTAAAGCATATATTTTAGATCTAAGCCCTACAAGTTCACTAATTATTTTCCATTACTCTCATCCTATATTTTATCCAAAACTTTTTTGTTTAATAACGAAATACCATAAGAATTATAGTTCGGATAGTCTGAAGTATCAAATAAATTAATGTTTTATTTTATATCGTGATGGAGGACATCTGTTTTATTTCATAAACATAAGAATCAGTATCTTGGTTTAAGTCATCACCATACTTTTGTTTCATGAATCCATAGCGGAAATCATATATGAATGTTTTCGAAAGATCTAGAATGTTCGTACCAACATAAGTAGATTTACTGAATACTGTTTTTTGTTTTATTTACACGAACAGCGGATAACGTTTCTGTAAATACTGTCCTTCCTTTGAAGTTTGGTTTAGCTATTAATTTTTCAACTTTGATTGGATTAGAATATAATCTTATATCAACTCACTTTTTAATATTTTTCAGTATTTCCAAATACTGAATTCCTTAACAATCTTTAAAAAATCATTAGTAACGTTAGTTATCATTTGTATATTTAGATCAATATATTTCTTAAGCAACCAGATCATTTTAACATTAAAACACTGTACATTTTCTTTAGTTTCATTCCTAATGATTTTTTTTCAGATTTCCATAGTGAAGCATCCAATTTTCCTTATCATATAAAGTTGTCATTAATTTTATTTCTTTAGTCGCTATTCTGTTTTCTCGTACTAGGAATATATGTGAATGATAGTCATGTAGTTCTTTTGGATATTCTAAATTTACTTCTAAACTTTCAGAAACAACCCTTACTTTCATTACATCAATATTTGTATCACTCCATTTAACTCCACTATAGAGTAAATATTGACTAAATTTACTTCTAAACTTTCAGAAACAACCCTTACTTTCATTACATCAATATTTGTATCACTCCATTTAACTCCATTATAGAGTAAATATTGACTTATAACCCATACATATAGGTTATTCGCTTCTAAATAAGCCAAATAAATATTTTTATTATAATCATAATCGTTCATGTATTTAGTATTTGATTTGCTGATATTTAATAAAACACTGGGATATACTTAAGTGAATACTTTTCTCAAGCATTATGATTGCATCAAAATCAGTCAATAATTGTAATTCAACGTCAATCATTTTAAAATTACATCCCATTATAGACCAGGTGCTGTATAATATGAAGCAAGATCTAATGTACGTGTCTAAAACAAACATCTCTGAAGTTCTCAAAATATTTGCTGATATATTTACATAAAGGTCAGAATATTCTCCCATGTTTTGTATATTAAATTCCCTCTAAACGTTTTTTTCATGTTTGTAGTCTTCGTCTGAAATATCACATTCGTACTGTAAAATGTTTATTTTCGTGGTAATTTGTTTCATTATATTTATCAAATGAATCCATATAATCATAATGAAAATCTCTTTTTTTCTTATTATAAGATATTCTGGAAAACACTGCTTTGTATTTTTAAACTGATCTTTTCTGAGATTATTTGAAAGTCTATGTAAGCTGCTAGTGATGAGCTTAAATTAACCTATGAATCTTAATTTCAGTTTACTAAATGAAATATATTGTTCTTCATTGTTTAGGATTAGATCAATTTCCTTATAATCCGAACCTAATTCTTTGATGAACAGATGACTATCATATTCACACAAATTATGAAAAACATATTATTATAAACATAAGTGGAGACAATTTGAATATGTAGTCCTAAAGAAATATAGAAACACTCTCCGCTTATAGAAACACCATCTACCTGTTTAAAATGCGCATATTGCAATTACATATATCTTTGATATACGGAAACATCTTTTAGCTGAGTTCTTGCATAGATCTTAAAATATAATGTTCATAAACG
>NW_013668977.1:53791-54398 GCF_000517525.1 Limulus polyphemus
AAAAAAGAAATATCTGCTAAAGCTTTTCGCCAGACATTAATTAGGTTTATGTGTTTTAATAAAGGTGGCTTCCAAAATAGAGAGATGAAAGGTCGACCGACTATTTGAAATAATTTAAAACCTGCTATCCGTGTAGTTATCGGGTTCACTAGTAAATGCTGGCCAATCGCTGATTCACATTTTGGTGGTATAACTTTTTTTTTAAAGGAGCGACATGGATGTTCTTCTCTTTTCTGTAAAAATTATTTATGGCCAAGTCATGTTCTTGAACCATTTGCAGAATCTCCCGGCTTTCCTTATTTCATAGTTTATATCCACGTCCTTTATGCTATCCCTATCCTGTTCAATGTGTCTATTTAGGTCAGTCCTCATTTCAATTAAGTTTTCTCTTGGTATACTCTGCAGTGTATTGTCCAGACCCTCTCTAAACTATTCTTTTTCCTTATCTGCAGAATATACTGTACATATCACGTTCAGCATCCTACATTCTGTTCCTAATTTCACCATCATTACTCTGTTATTCAACCTTTCCACTTCAATCACTTTACCTTTCATTTCTGTGCTCAATACAAATGCTAACTCGTTTCTTTTCTTTGTAGTCTCAGGA
>NW_013668977.1:55373-71595 GCF_000517525.1 Limulus polyphemus
TAGCTTTGTGCTTAATTCCAAATAATAATAACTGTAGTCTCAGGAAAGACGAGCTTATAACCTTCTTCATTTTCCAGTGCCGTACTTCCTTTTTATCTTGTCTCTTGTATACAAGCTATATGTACTCTCCTCATCTTGAGAACATCTACAAATTCTGCAATCCCTTCCGCCAATGTTTCTACATTCCAACTGGCTATTCTAATCATTAGAAGTTGCACCTGTTGTGATGAATGAGTTTTCCCTTGTCTACTTTTCCTAGTGCTAAGACAGTGACATTGTGAATCACTTTTAAGGCGTCATAGCTCTGTAATCATATCGTTTTGGACCAGTTTTCATAAGTTGGCAAGATTTGAGATTTAAGATGGGTTTCATACCTGATGTCAACCCTCCTCTATTTGTAACTGGTCTAGGGAACAGGTTTGGCAGTCCTCCACAGATTAAACAAGTAAAATATTCAGGAAAAACAAAACAATTGTATGTTTCACAAATACATCATTTATTCACGACCATGTATTACTAGAGAAAATATGGTCGTAAATAAATGATATATTTGTGAAACGCACAATTGTCTTGTTTTCTCAATTTTCTAATTATAGTTTCACCAAGTACCAACAATCTCAAGTATCAATTATATAAACAATTAAATGTTCTAAATTTCTCGAAAATAGACTGCAATAGACAAAACGATTAATTGCTGAGGGGGAATCTCATTTCATAAGAATGTTGTTTCCAGATCTGTTCCTTTCCTTGGAACTGATTCCACTACTGCTAATTGTGTTCATTCTAACTCCTCCCAATTTACTATTTCACACTTCTCCAAATCTCACAAGATCCTTCACTGTATCTAGGTCTATATTTTCTCGGAGTTGAAGAAAATGGTTCACATTAGAGGTTGTCCTTGCAAATGCAGTAATGATTGTATTCTTAAGAAATAGTAGCAATCAAGGTGGGCTGACCAGTGTTAGCTGAGTAAGTACCGAGATGGGTTGACCAGTGTCAGCTGAGTACCAAGGTGAAATGACCAGTGTTAGCTGAGTAAGTACCAAGGTGGGCTGACCAGTATTAGCTGAGTAAGTACCAAGGTGGGCTGACCAGTGTTAGCTGAGTAAGTAGTTGGCTTCCTGTCCCCAGCACACCGATCTACCTTCCAGAGCTACACTTTGACTTCACTTTTGAAATGACTTTAAGGGCAAACCCTTTAGTAGAGAATTAGTAATCCTGATTTCTCTTTTTTTTTCTGATAGAGATAGGTTAATGGAGTTAATAGAGTAGGTCCAGCTTCCCTAGATGTATTGTTAGTACCATAACTGGTGTTTCTTTCTCTTCCAAATATAAATCCAGTAGATGATCTTCAGAAGGCATTACTATAATCCCTTCATTACATACTAATGCATATGGGAGACTGTATATCGTTCTGGAATTTATAGGTTACATTACCACCTCTTTTAACTCAGCTCTTGCTTTGTGGCATAAAGCATATTTCAACTTTGATATATTTTCTTGCTAAATCACAATGAAATGGTCAGAACATAAGAATATTAACCTTTTCAGCCCAGTCAGAGGAGGAACCAGTACTGGACTTTTGTGTCAGTGATAGATCAGAAGTCAAGGTTTCAGCATAGGTTGTAAGCTGATACTAATTACTATCTTCAACATCTGATAAAGTTCTAACAGTTGCAGTGTGAAGTCACATAAATGTAATAAATCATTAAGATAGAAGACCCCTTTTCACTCAGTAATAACAGACTTTAGAGAAGAACCTAGATACTGTTTATCCCAGTACCTAATTCAACAATCTTCATACGTTTAAAACACATACTGTTGGCCTAAGCTTTAGTGATGTAAAACAGGCTGGTAACTTTTTTTCATCATACATATATGTAGGTGAACAATAAACTAGTAACAATACAATTATGCACAGGTAACAGTATTCATCAAGTGGATATTAATCTCATATGTACATGACTTCTTTCACCATTGTATAAACACAAGGTACAAGGTGCTCAAATGTGTATTTATTTCATTCTCTATGTTACAGGAATATGTAATTGATATATATATATATATATATGTACGTTACATATATCAACAACATACATTTAAGTACTAACTCAGTAATATGTTGGAGAAAATATGCACAGAGTAAATACCTGCTATAGCCAACTATACACATCATACCCAAAACAAAAGTGTTAGTATCTAAGGTTAGAAAATAATAAGAAACTCAAGTCAGTAGTAGTAATTGTAAGTGTTTCAGATATTCTCACAGCGTTACGTATTGTTATTTCAAATGGTCTGCAATTGAGTTAACTGATAATTTAAATTTAGTAGTTAAATCGTACTTTGGATTTAGTATTTAAATAAATGTCGATATATAGTCAGTTTGTAATATTTGCCAACAAGATTAATACACACAAATGCGTTTTAATATACACACAACAATACAATTTACAATAACAATTATTATAAATAGTTATTACAAACAATGTTTTATAAACAAAAATTTCACAAACTTACAAGAAATATAAAGTCTTCTTTCTAATCTGGAACTTCCTTGATATCTTATCGAGGGTTTATGATGAGAGAGTTAATTACGAGTTGATGTAGTTACGATTCTCTGGGAAGCTAGCTAGCTTTGTCCTTTGCCACACACGCTGAGATCTCCACGATGAATTTATATGTTTTAGTTAAAATGCTAATGTCCGATGAGAATCCACTGAAGTTAAACGATTTGTAACGTTCGGAATTTATAAATATTCCTGGTCAAATATCTTAGGTTTTCCGATTGATAAGCATTATAAAAATCACAGTTATAGCTTCCGAAGATTATAACACACTGATTATAGCGAACTTCTAATAGACACTCTCCTTTTGTATGTGTTTATCGGCATAAGAAGGTTTTCTAGAAAATTCAGTCTTGCGTAACAAACAATACTGAGCTACATTTAAACGTTTACGTTTATACATATATTGTTGATTCTTACTCTAGAGAATTTTCTACAACTTTGGACAATAGGCGGGAGTTTCGCAATACATATTTAACGGTATAAGCTATGTACGTTTATAAATATAATTTTAATCTAAACAAACATTGATATTCAAGTAAATATATAATAACAAATTCGTTACAACAGCCAAATGTTTTTGCAAGTGCATGGAAATTGTTCATTGTTTTTTTGAATGTTTTTTCCTTGTCTGAGTTATCGTATTTGTCTTTCTAATTCCCACTATTTAGCATTTTAAGACAACAAAACATGAAACATTGATAAAATAAATGGTATTTGTACTTTATATAATAATAATAATTCTAAGTCAAACAAATACATCGAGGATAACAATAAACACTGAAATATAAGGAAATAGAATGTCAATATATTGAAAACAGAACTGAAAGGTGAACAGACTTTCATCCATTTAGGTAACATACGTTTTTTGTAATTTTTCTCACAACTATTCTGCCACAATGAACAGTAGGTAATTGGTTTTATCACAAAATATTTTAGCTAAATAATTTTGTTTCCTATGGAAAAGGAAAGGATTAGTTAATGTGTGCCTAAAGAAAATCCCGAAAGTCATTTAGATTAGTTGAATATGTGTATCAATATCCAAAATAAATATAATGTTATAGGAAATCTAATGTCGGAAAAGGGAATCCCGAAAGACCAGCAAGAAATCGCTATTGGTTTGGTTTTTGAGAATATGTTAAACAATACATTATTCTATATTAAGTTGATGGATAGAAGCTTCAACAAGACGAAACATTTTCTGTGAGCTTGCATAACAATACTGTGTGTAAAGTCACACTGATTAAAAGACTACTTTGTTTTGCCTTTCAACAAAAAAGTTCATTTATTTGTACATCTAACTACAGTGAAATTTGTTGGTCTCTTAATATTGTACAGTGTTTGTGTGGCATATAAATTAAAGGATTTCATTAATATAACAGATGAGAAAGAAAATAGTGTATTGCATATTATTTTCTTCAGTTAATAAGAGTTTGCCTTAATTAAGAATATGTTGGTTTCCATGCAAGTATAAAGAATTGGGTGCATTATATTAAATTATTTTGAGCATTACAACGTTGTTACAGTCCATGTCACCATGCCTGATCATGCTCTATTTGACAACAGTGAATGTTGAAAATAATCTTATCATGTAGTTTCTGTTACAAAGGGCTCTGCCTTAAGGCTGTCATTTTCAAAGCACATCATCCTTCCCTGTTCACATTCCATCTAATATATGAAGATAACATGTTCCCACCACTCGTTTTGGTAGCGTAATCACACGGAAATCCATAAGGGATGCATCGGGCAACATGGTATGTTTTGTTGTGGAATAACATGAATTCCCATTTCACGTTCCAGCTGTTTGACATATGCAATGACTAAATTGGCCTAATTTCCAAATCCACGTAGTATTTCTAAAGATCTTCTAAATCAAGAGCAGGTTAAAGAGTGATCGCTTGGTCTCTGAGCACCACTTGTCTATTTAAACCTGAATATCTACCATGAAAAAAAGAAAGCAAAGATTATATTCAATTTGTTTATAGTTTCATGTACTGTTCTAAACGTCCCTCCTTAAAGTATCCCAATTTCTTCCCATTAAATACGATCATGTTTATCTCTTGCCTAATTCTATTTTAATATTAGCTATTACAGATATATAAGAATTCCATTCACAATTCAAAGTTGAGTACGTTATATTAAAACTGTTTTGAATATTCAAATCAGCAACTGACATGCCAAACACAGTATATATAAAGGTTATGTAACAGCCCTTTTCAATACATACTATTCATGTACACAGATCATAAATAAGTATTTTGATCAGAAATTTATAATTTCCAAGACATGCGTATCAATTGTCCTTAATTACAATAGAAAACAAGAATTATGGATCAATTTATAGAACCAGGACCATCATGAAAAATACCTGCAATACATCATACCCAATACATGGTAAGCAAAGTGCAGCAGCTTTTAACACATGAAAATTCATGAAAACAAAGATCGGTGACAAACTCCATCCAGGTATTTCAGACATCAGTATACAACATAATAAAGTAGGATATCCATAAATAAATGTATAAAACTGAAGACCATTTTTTGTTTTTTAATTAGCTATGTGACATTAGTTGCCACTTCAACAGAGGAAACAAATGGAGCATAGGGACCCATGTGGAGACTATAGCTTTTTGTAACAAAGGAGTCAGGATATACAACAGTTTACTTTCTTTATATAAGTTGAAAGTATCCCTTAGGGAAGCAAAAACTGTATAAAGGACAGTGTTAAATAGTGTTATACTTCCTTCTTTCTTTTGTTATTAAATCCCTAATTACCTCATTTAACTTAATAATTACTTCTATCTTTGAATTCAAAGCCAAAAATCGATAAAAATGGAAATATGTTTGTTCATGGACTTTCCCCCCTATTCAGGAAACCATTCTAAAACAAAATAATTCATTTACACTGTCGGACAGTTTCTAGTTATCATATCAAAAGCTCCCCCCCCCGTGGCACAGCTGTATGTCTGCAGACTTACAACGCTAGAATCCGGGTTTCGATACCCGTGGTGGGAAGATCACAGATAGCCCATTGTGTAGCTTTGTGCTTAATTACAAAACAAAACGAAAACAAATCATATCAAAAATTACGAGCCAGTCAACTCTGGGTGATGAAAGCTAAAACACACACACATAATGGATCATCTTTATAGTAAGGTGTTAAGCTTGTTATTATAGTTCGTCTTTTGTTAAGGTAAAAGTATTGAATTTTTGTAGTGCTCTGCTAGTCTGAGTTTACTCTGTGACTCCGTAATTAATTTTCATGCCTCATATATTATCCTGCACTACACCGTAGTTTGTTGACCTTTAATTATTAAAACATGAGATACCTCAAATGTGTATTATAGTTATTTTTTCTTATGGTAATCTGATTTGAGCAATAAGACAAAATATTTCTTAAAATAAAGATACATACGATGAATTAGTAAGACGTTTCCAGAACAAAAAGTTGAAATGGCTACTACGTTCCAAAAATGCAATTTTACCAAATAACTTACCCGGACAAAATTTCTTATTCGTTTTTTATTCACTGCACTTTAGAGTTTCTGTGCATATTTTGAGATATATTGTGATGGAAATGACATAATAATAAATGGTTACACATGGTGATAAAAAAAAAGGTATACAAATATATTGTTTCTCTGAAAATCGAAATTGTTTTAAACGAAACTAATCATAGCCAGTCATGGAGGAGAACTATAATATGAAGATAAACTGTAATTTCAGAAAACCCAGTTTCTAAAGCAAATTAGTAAGCATTTATCATATTTCTTTAACACTTCATCTTCCGAATGATGTGGTAAGCCCCCTTTATACTTTCCTACATTTTGTTTCTAAATGGCTATTTCTAATACTGTTTGACATAAAAGTACTATTTGGGCAGTTTCACAACTTATAAAGTTCCATCCAAGATTGAATCAAATTTTATGATTTGTTGTGTCCATGGTCCCAATGATTACCACCTTGTTCCTCAAATCACCGAGAGTTTTAGAACCAAAATAATCTCTAAAAACAAATTGGAATATTTCGTTCTACCATATCCTAGTCACTAGATTTAAAGCTGTTCCTACTAAGACCTGGCATGAATATTTCTTTTTGTGACAGTATAATAACTGACAACCTTGTTATTATTGAAAGCTCAACATATTATGTTGTATTTGTTATGTAGTGCATATGTAGTCCTAATCATAGATTGTGAAACAGAATTAAGCACATCTATATTCTTGCATAAAGTATTTTCACAATATGCACTCTTTCTCCATCACATTCTTTAGAGATGTTTCCCAAAGTAAGAGTGATTTCCAACTTTTCTCTTGCTGAAACATGATGACCTCTTACTGTTTGTATAAATTCATCTTCTTGCTTACTTTATGTCTGGAGGGCACTTTCACCTTTCATTGTCAGATTAGTGTTAGATGTAAACCCATTGTCTACCAATATATTTTAAGGTTTAATTAAATAATAGGCTCCATGTTTCAATTATGGAAGATGTAGTATTATCAGCTGAACTTCGCCCCTTTAATCCACTTAATTCCCGTTTCCGATGTCTAGTTAGGTATTTGTTGGTTTGTTTATGTTTAGGCTCTAGGACTGGCCCTTAAGGCGTCTCATTCGTTTGTTATAATCTGTTAATTCATCACAGTTTCCGTGTTTTCCTCACTTGTATCAATGTCTACGTATGTCTTTCTATGGGAACAATTTCTATTTCTTACACGTTTTGTCTGTAGTTCCTTGCAATACTGTCTTCGATTCTGAGTAATCATTTGTTTATTTAATCCTTTAAGTTATCATAGACTTCCAATAAAGGACGTATATTTTTTACACTATTTAATCTGATGATCACATAGGAGAAAGTGAGATAAGACAGTCCCTGTATATCATCAGTTATAACGTGCTGCTGTTGCAATCTAGAGTAAATTACTGTTGTTCATGTAACCTGTTTGTGAACATACCGTTGGACAAGAATAAATGTTAATGATTAAATCGCAACAATTTTTTTTGTTTCTGAACAAAGTAAGCGCTTTGAATTTTTATGCTTACAAATTAGATATTTCAGAGAATTTCACTTTGTTAATTTCAAACAATGAATAATTATGGATAGCGGTATATGCCATGAAATATACATATTTAAAGGTCACTGATTTTTTTATAACATGTGATTGCTTTACAAAGAATGATTTAGGGTAAAACGGCCCCTGGCGTCGTAGGTTTTGTGGTTCGTGCCCTGTTCCGCACAGTGGGGTAATGAGTGCATTGTAAGAGTGACGTACTGCTTGAATCTGTATTTTTAAGCATTTTAAACTAAATGGTAGAAAAGATAATTAGACGCTTTTTAGTGAATTATATCAATTAAACATTGAAGATAACGTTTTTGTTGTCGTTGGGCTATACAGACAAAACACATTTCACTGTAACATATAAAGTTTTTAGCTACTTTCTTTATAACTTACTGTTCATATTGGTGTAGATGGCTCGATCTAAGTAAAGGTTCATAATAAGGGCGTTGGCTCCACATCCCATCATGGTACTAGACTTAAAATGTTTTAATTGTAGTTTTTTGGCTACTATCGTTCCAAATAATTAGATTTGAATAGTCTTTATTCTATGGAAATAAGGGTGGTTCTCAGATATTTACCATAAATTTAATTAGTAGAAAGGAGGAACTGATCATTTTCGACACACAAATAAATAAAAAACCCTCAACGTCATTAGTACTTTTTGGTCTCTGGTTTATATCTTACACTTCTCTGGATATTTTATTTATTAGAAAAACTTTCAATTTAGTGGCCTTTATGAAAAAAACTGTTACTTAGTTTGGTTTGTTTTGAATTTCGCGCAAAGCTACACGGGGGCTATCTGCGCTGGCCCCCTGCTAATTTAGCAGTGTAAGCCTAGAAGGAAGGCAGCTAGTCATCACCACCCACCGCAAAACTGTTACTTATTCCTCTCAATATATATAAAACTGCATTACCTATAATGGCTCAACTGTAAGCTAAAGTACTTTTAACTCTAAAATTTAAAGTTTGATATCCTCAGTGGCCACAGTGTAGATAGCTTATCGTGTCCTTTATGCCCAAGTATACAAACAATATGAGTGTGTTGGTGATAGTAGATTTGCATTTAGCACGAGTTCTGACAATTGATTTAAATTAAATTATCATTTTCATGAAATTTCTTTATTTTCTGTAGCTATATGAACAACTTCTATACACACATGAGTAATTAATTCAGCTACCCGAACCTAATATCAAAATAATGTAAATAAACTACGATTATGTCTTTCTTTACATAAGTAATAAAGGTATAACACACCAAAGTGTATAAAGTGGAAAGATTTTTATACCTGGTGCCGAATTTTTGCAACAATATCCATGTTTATAGGAAATTTTTTCACACAAACCAAAAATTGCTTGTAGGAGCTTAAAAGTTGAAAGTTGTACATTGCACGATATATTATTCTTCTCTGCGTTGTTGATAGACTTTTCTTTGGTATTGTTTTATTAAGTTAATTTTATTGTCCTTCTACAAAAGTACATGCTGATAAAGTTAATCCATATTTTCTCTTCTAAATAGAGAAGCAGATCCCCAGCTTAACTATTGGTCTTAACAGTGTTTTAACCCTTAAATGCTGGATCTTTGTTTCATTGTACTGTTAATGATGCTTTAAAAAATCTTGAAATCTTGAAATTATATATCTCATCATAAATCAGATATTGCTAAATAACCTACAGTCAGATGATAATAATTAAAATTAATGACCTGAATGAAGGAATTTTCTTACGTGAATTTATGCAAAACTTCTTACTTTGATCGTTTTGTTTTGTCATTAGCATTGCAGTTTTCCAGTGTCGTGAACAACTATTTCTAGAAATGAACGTAACTAACACACGCTACATGTAATTACAGGAATTAAAGCTTAATGTAACAGATCGAATATAAATCGTGTCCATGAGGTTAGTAGAACACGCTATACTGAGCTGAAAAACCTAAGTACCCCTCTTTTTAATTTAAGAAATATGTATCGAAAAATACAATTTTCAAGACATAATCTACAAACATGGCATTACCTTGGAGAATAGGTGCTAGTATGGTTGTAAAACAGATACAAAAAAATGAACTGTTATTTGTAAAAACATCAAAACACACAACAAATTGAGCTCCAGTCGAACGTTCCTAATTCTAAACTTCTCAATATTACATTTTGAAATTAGATCTTGCAATATAAGCACCAATTAATCATCTCAGTACAACTCTACTCGTTGAAACTAATCCAGACGTTAGAAGAACGAAAAGTTGTTTTATCTTAGCTTTTGGATGATTGAAATATTGAATCATTCTTATATTCTAAAATGCTAATTGGTCATATTTGAAAAATATCAACATAAAATCGCTTGTTTCATACAAAGATGCCGAAATTCAACTATAAAAATTCTAAAGTCGAAAGTTGTATATTATAGAGAAAGTTATTCTTCTCTCAGTTGTTGATAAACTATTGGTATTACGGATAACAAGTAAACGTCAACACAGATAATGCTTTACCTTAAAGGGTTTATTTTATTATTTCTCTGCTTGCAAAGGTTTCCAAAAATAAAACCTCAGCTAGAAAATTACCTACAAACACTAAGTATAAACTTTTTATGGAAATGGTACCTTTTAAAAAATAGTGAAATACACACATATCAATTCTTGTAAAACTCTACTTTTAAAACATCCGTTTATCTCCGATCTTTTAATCTGTTTTCATCACCAAACAAAATTATCATAAGTACGTTATCAAGCATAAAAAAATTCAATGAAAGTTAAAACCCCTCGGTGATATAAAATAAATCATTAAATAAAAGCATTCTACATTACATTACTCGTTGTCTTCAGGACCCTGAAAAAATATAAATCGAATAGCAACAAAATGTGTGGCATAATTGAAAACAATCAGGTTATTGAAAACCCAAATCATTTAAGAATAGGGGTAAATAGGTCAACCGTTACTTAGTTCTCTGAATACAATAGCAGAAGAAGCTTGAATGAAGTCTCCTCTCTTACAGTAAATGAACCTTATCGATACTAATGGGTCAGCCTTTCATACATTTAATGGAGAGACCTCATTAGCTGCTAAGGAAACCGCTAAAGTTTCTGTTTTAACCCTTTTCTCCTCTCTCACCTTTCACTGTATAAATATGTGTTGAAAAAATGTTAATAGGATATCCACTACCGAACTTTGCTTTTGCAACTAATTAGTGCAAAGCTGAATGTAACAGAACAACGCGTGTAAATAATACACAATTTTTTGTGTTTAGTTACAGTGTCATGTTTTCCAAAACAACCTTCATGTTAATTTTTAAAAAAGTCCTCAGACACATTTATAACAGATTTTTCAAGTCTCAAGGGGGGGAAAAGACATTCAAAAGATCTATAATTCATGAAGAAACTAAAGTATAAAGTATATTAATAGATTGTAGACAGCACATGTGCTGTAAATTGTAAACTTGTGTTTTCAGTTACGTCTAGAAATGCAGTAAAACACCTTTGATATGTTTTAGCTTGAAAGAGCGTATCCAATGTATATCTATTATGTGTCTCCTCTTCAAGTGTATTGTCCTTTTCCATATTCACTTATAATAGGTGTATTAAGGTATATTAACTTGTGTCATTCCAGATCCTCAAACAGTGTTTAGAACGTTTGTATAATGTTGAAGTTACTTCATTCTGAAACTTTGTATTAAAGTCTTTGATTTTTCTTCATTCAAGTAATCAAAACACTTGTCACCTGACGTTACAACTTTTCACAATGTTACCATTTGTAGATCAAACAAAGCTACTATCTTTTTATTCTGCTAAATTAACTCTTTCATTGGCACGTTTACAGATAAATCGCTCTCCCTGTGCCAGATGTATTCTTATAGACACATATTTTGTTTTTATTTACGTGAACTTGGGGAAGTTTTAGGGTGGATACCCTTTCTTCCTGAAGCTGCAGAATTCCAAATTACCATGGCAGTGCTCTAGAGGGGAATATACACATCCATCTCATGGCAAAGAAAGTTCCATAAAGTAATCACACTTGGCATTTGACATTGTTTCATTAAGTCATATTACCATTTGTTTCTCTGTGATTGGTTATACAAAAACTATTATTAAATAATGTTTAACTTTTAAACTTTGGTATCGCTTATATTTGATGATTTATCCTTGAAAATTAGTGCTGATTTTTTCTTCATAATCTAAGGTATGTAAGCAAGGAATCCTTTGTTCTTATGTACTGAGTCATTCAAAAATGGAGCTACTTAGTTTTGAAATTTCGCTATTCAAACTATAATACTACGCCTTTTGTTACAGCACTGTTCAGGTCGGTAATATAACTTATGTATCAAAGCATAAAGTAAAAAAAAAGTATTTGGAATGTTATTATTGTCCTCTGGCAATGTCCTGTATGAAACAGAGCTGAAGAACGTCATCTGTTTATGGTCTTATCCACTCTAGCCTGGAGTGTTTACCGCCGATGATTACACAGATATGAACATTAAAAATGAGCTTGTTGTATGTTCTTTAAGAAAAGCCCCTATATCAAATCCGACACAATTCAGTATATCGATCTCTGCTCCACTAGTAAGGCGAAACGACAACCATGGAAGGTCTTCATCAACAATCACAAGGAATACTATTGCAGTAAAACAACATACCTTACGGTGTAGCTAGGAAATGCACAAGATAGTTATTCAATAGAACAACGTACAACCAGATGGTCACTGGTGGCATTACTAAACGAACTCTTACGAGGCAGAACCCCTGAGATTGCCACCTAATAGTCAACTCATTTCACCATAGATCTTTAACAAACTATTCATGCTCAATACGCTTATTGTACTTATAATGTATTCATTTTATATGTATGCCAGGTATCTTTCTAAGGTGGTGTTAGTAACATTTATCTCTATAATACGTTATAACATAATCATTAATTACTAACTTACTATTCTACATAAGATTCTAACCCGTTTCATTGAGCTTTCTAATACAAATACTACATTTGTTTGATGAAGGCAATTTTTCCTCTTTGTTAAAGAATAAAAAAAAAACAGGTTAATTTTTGATCAACTGCCTTCCTACAACGATATCATTTAATATTATTTTCATTTTCCTAAATCATTATGCATGGCCAGGTGGTTAAGGCGTTCGACTCGCAACCTGCTGGTTGCGGGTTCGAGTCCCTGTCCCACCAAACATGCTCGCCCTTTCAACAGTGAGGGCGTTATAAATTAAGGGTCAATCCCACTATGCGTTGGTAAAGAGTGGCCCAAAAGTTGACGGTTGATGGTGATGACTAGCTGCCTTCGCTTTAGTTCCCACTGTTAAATTAGGGACTGCTAGTGCAGATAGCCATCGTGTAGCTTTGCGCGAAATTCTAAACAAATCAAACTAAATCATTATATACAAATAGATGGAGCGGCTGTTTAGCAGGAGAGATTTTTTCTATGTTTATTTGTTTCGTTGTTAACTACAAGGCACGGAAGATATTGAAACCAGAGTTTTAGCCATATAAGCCCTGAGACTTTCCTATGACAGCTGAAAACTTCGAGAAGACTGATAGTAACTTTCGGTTTTCATCAATCTTATTCTCGGTCTCGTTTATTTACAGCAGTGTTCACGCTTTATACATTATACAGCTGTTCAACTCTGAATAATCTCCCTCTTGCCGTAAAATAAAACAGATTTAAGATACACGGCTAACGTGAAACGTTGCCTTCTTTATTAGATATGATGAAATAAGATGTGTCAAATTTTGGAAAATGACCTGAAAAAAATCGTTTCAGGAGTTGAATCTAGACGATATATACAAAAATATATATGTGTGTATGTGTTCAAATAAAGTCTTATTTTGCAAATTCAGCAACAATTAGAAAATGTATTATCGTTAACTGGGCTTTTAGGCACTTGTAAAGCCTCATTTAATCTGGTTAATGGTTAGCTTTATATATTCGTCACTTGTAAAGCCTCATTTAATCTGGTTAATGGTTAGCCTTATATATTCGTCACTTGTAAAGCCTCATTTAATCTGGTTAATGGTTAGCCTTATATATTCGTCTAGCCTTTGATTTATTTCCAGTCACACTAAAACGAAATGTGATTTAAATATGTCTGTTACTGCTATACGGGCGCCAGTTATCGTTATGCAATTAATGAAAATAATTAAATTTTCTTTTTCACTGAAGGTTTTTTTTTGTGAGTAACGTTAATTTACATGTACTACCATTCAATTATTTTGTTGATTAAACATGACAAATATTATAGATCGACATAAATAGTAATAGTTCCTCACTGATGGACAAGATCTTGTTTTGGATTAGAAATTCTTTGATTTTTTTATGTTGTATTTGTATTTCACATATCGTGTCAAGGAAATTAACTTCAGTATTTTCATTTTGACAGAAAAGAAAGGAAGGATGTCATGCCTTTCGTAAGATCACATTTGTTTGAAATATCACAACTAATTTCGCGCATGCTGATAAAATTAATCCATATTTTCTCTTCTAAATAGAGAAGCAGATCCCCAGCTTAACTTTTTGTTTTAACAATGTTTTAACCTTTAAATGCTGGGTCATTGTTTGTTTGTACTGTTAATGACGCTTTAAAAATTATCTTGAAATTTCATATCTTACCATAAATCAGATATTGCTAAAGAACTTACAACCAGATGATAATAATCAAAACTAATGATCTGAAAAAAATAATTTTCTTACGTGAATTTATACAAAATTTCTTACTTTAATCGTTTTGTCTTGTCATTAGCATTGCAGTTTTCCAGTGTCGTGAACAACTCTTTCTAGAAATGAACGTAAATAGCACGTACTACATGTAATTACAGGAATTATAGCTTAATGTAACAGATTGAAGATAAATGGCGTCGATATCATGACGTTAGTAGTACACGCTATACTGAGCTGAAAACCCATGCATTCCTCTTTTTACTTTGAGAAATATGTCTCGAAAATTAACCTTTTTTTAAGACATTATCTACAAACATGGCATTACCTTGGAGAATAGGTGCAAGTATGGTTGTAAAACAGATACAAAAAATAAACTGTTATTTGTACAAACATCAAACATACAACAAATTGAGCTTTACTTGAAGTGACTGATTCTAAATTTCTCATTTGAAATTAGAGATTTCAATGTAAACATCAATTCATCATCGCAGTACAGCTCTATTCGTTGAAAGTCAATCAAACGCTAGTATAAATTCAGAAAGAAGAACGAAAACTGTCTAGTTGTTTTATCTTAGCTTTTGGATTATTGAAATATTGAATCATTCTTATATTTTAAAATGGTACCGAGTCATAGTTGAAACATATCTAGGAAAGATAATTTTGGGAGTAAGTCTTTGAAACGTAAAACTGAAGTTCAGTTTAGCGGATGTCAAGAAAGGGTGTAACCTTATCTTCAGTGACTGCATACAAAATAAAAGTGACAACTCCAGTTATATCTGAAATTCAAATGTATCTATGTAGAAAGGAGTACAGAATTTCGCTTATTTAACCTTCCATGCAATTAAAATACATCTTATATTCTTTCTGAATTAGCTTTTGTGTGTGTGCTTTTCAACCTACTTATATCAGAAAATATATCTTAACTTAATATATATAGATATACTTCAAAGCAGTTTAGTTGATAATAGATAACTGTAGTTTATTTTAAGACATATTGCTAAGATTTCATGTGCATTATTTCGATATGTGAACTTTGATAGAAAGTAAACACTCATTATGGAATGAAATGACTACGAAACAAATTTGCAGACAGGAAGCTACTAGACAGGAGAGCGTTTTCTTATGACGAAAATCTGAAAAAGACCCTAATATTATATACAGACCCAACGAGATATACATACAGGAGACAAATAAATTAGCAAAAGAAAAACTCAGTTATAAATATTTTTCTTACTCCAGCTTTTGATTATTGTTTGTATTTGAAGGCGAAACGGATAATGTTAAGGCTTGAATGTTGCATCATACAAGTTCTGTAAATATGTGAGTACCAACCCAGCTGTAAATCTGAAGGTTTTTAACGCTAAAACCCGGTTTCATCACCCGTGATGTGCACATAAAGGACAGAACAATGCGTTTAACAACAAACAATAAAGATATGATGGTTACATATCTTTATATTTTAACTATTAACAACGTCAAAAATGATTTTATACGAAATATGGTTAGCTTAACTTAGGTTGATAATAAAGATATTTCAATGGTTCTGGTTCTTATGATTAGATATATTTCCATATAAGTACATTTATATCATTTTGATCAGACAAGACATGATAATATCGCCAACAAAATTCACTAATTTGATTTTGTTTAGCCCAACTCAAAATGGCGAAAGTGATATCATGGGACGTAAAGTCCCTTTTCATCTGCTATACTATGGCAGTAATTTTCTTTGATTTCTGAGTTTATAGAGAGAGTTGACTCAAATAAATAAATTCATGATGCCAGGTTAACACCAGCAAAACTACGAGTGTCATTTTCGCTTCTATAACTACCAATTTACACTTTTGATGACGAGGAACCCACTTTGAGACTAATAATGGCTGGAGACGGCTTGAATGGGTAATGAAGAAAAACTTTAATATAAGTTTAATATAACATCAATTGTACAACGTTTCG
>NW_013668977.1:72595-78463 GCF_000517525.1 Limulus polyphemus
GTTGGTTTAGTAGTAGGGTTGGTTTGTTCAATTAAGATGGATTCCTTGAATTTTCGTTTGTTTATACTTGTTTATACTTCTTGACCCAAGTGAATGTTACGCTTTGAAATGCAAAGAGGATCAGAGCATAAAAGCTATGCCGTGACCTGACCAATCGCCAGGCACGAACCCCAGTGAGCACGTGTAGATTATCTTCAACCAACACCTGCCAATCCACTTTACCAGATTCCTTAATGTAGATTTTGCGCTAAAAATAGGCTGCAATCTCACAAACAAGGATTTGATCTGGTCTACACATGGTATGTAAAAACGTGTTGTTGCCCTGAATATGTTGTAAATGGCATTTAAGGTTCCAGAAGAAAAGTGAGTTCTATCGAACTTGTATGTCTATTTACTTATGCCAAAACACGAATAAATCATCTCAAATCTCTCCAAATACTAGAACTGTCAAGCCTTTATTGTTTCTTTTAATACTACGACGTAGATAGAGGAGAGTCATTCATTATTTTGTATGTTTGGTTGTTGTTGTTGTATTCATGCTGAATTTATAATGCGTTGAATAGAGAGAAACTATTAATAAGTATATTGTTGTATATTAACCTTTAACTAATGTGATCTTTCAAGTCAATATTTCTTAAATAAATAACATTTATTTATTTCTGTTTTAGAAGAGAACGTTTATTTTCTTATGAACTACACGCGCACATATGACTTATATCTTAAATATCTCCACAATGTCACTGGTGGTGAGTTTCATCTTTGGTTCCCCAGAATAGAAAAAATCAAAGAAAACATTTGCCGTGCTCTAAGAGGACTTTATAAATGTCATCTTATTGGTGATGAGGAAGTGGTTTCAAAGCTGACAGGATAAACTGTAAGAACGAAATGTTTTAGTTCCTGGTGAGAAACACGATTGATTACTTTCTACTAGTCAGAGTACAAGATTCGTAACGGAGTCCAGAATAATATGAAGTTTGCCAAGCCTTGCTCAGAAAATGTGTACTGTGTTGCTTTCCATTTAGGGTTGGATCAATATTATATATAAAACCCTTAACGGCCATGTGGTGGAAAATGAATGGTTTACAGGGATCACAATAAAACATGTATATTCTTAAGGGTGTGAAAAGACCAAAGAAATATTTAGTAGTATTCGCTTTTAGGGTAGTTTTATCTACATTTAGAATTTAGAAGTCAATTAATAGTATCATCTAATTGCTAATTTATGGAATTTTGAGTGTAAAGGACTCTTAACGTATCGTGTTCAGAAAAAAAATAATATATTTAATAAATCTTTAAGATTAATACAAACATGTACAAAAACACTGTTATCTGTTGTCGTAAAAGAAATAAGTGATACTATAAAATACGCTACTGCTAGCTGTTGTATATAGAGTTTATGAGAAACACTATTACTCTTAGTGTTAAAGAAACAGAGATTGACATAAAAAGCATATTAATAACTCAAAAACTGTTTTCCATCGTAAGCGAAAATTAAATGTGATTCTCTTTAACTGAACACAGAATTAGCTAATTATATCTTCTTTTGAATAAACATGTTTTCGTTAAATCTATGTGAGTGTTGGGCAGAGCAACGTAACCTATTGTGTATCTTTGTGCTTAACTTCAAACAAACAAATATAATAAGTAAGAAATTTTGATGAACTACACAACAACTGTAAAACAAGTGAAGCCGAGGTATGATTCAACAAGAAAATTAGGGCTTTATACAAATATCTACTGATATAACCTTTCACTCGCTTTAATTAATCAAAGATGGTTAACTAACTGTTTTGAGGATGAGTGAGATTGATTCATGGTAACTCACCAACAAACACTCCAATCGTATAGCCATAATAATGAAAAATGGTTGTATGTTTATTGAATATCGTGCAAAGTCCTCCCTAATGTTAAACTGACAGACTAGAGGGAAGGCAGCTAGTCAACACCACCCACCGTTAACTTTTAGGCTGATCTTGTCAGACCGAACAGTGGGAGTTGACCGTCACTCTTACGTTATACTCATGGTCTTATAATGTAGAGTGCAATTTTATTTTTAATTTTGGCGGTTACATGGTGCAAACACAGAGCCTCAGTTATACAGTCTGCCACGTTAATCACTGAGCCGCGTTCGAGCAATGAAAATGAAAGCTCTAATTATATAAAAAAGGTTATTCTCAACGTTGTAAATTGTTTTCAATTATATTTAATGGAAATATTTCACGACAAATGTATAATAAAATCGTTTAATTCTATTTTCTACCATTTAATTTAAAATGCATAGAAAATAAAAACTCAAGTTACACGAAGGTCAGTTAACAAGTTCACAAAGAATTAGAAATTTAAACATTTGGAATGTAATTAAAGGCAAGAAACAAGAAAGTGCTGACATTTAATTAACCTGCTTTGTTCAGTCATACATGAAGTGGCCAGAAAAACATATTATCAACGTTTTATCCCATTTAATTAATTTATCTTAAGTGATATAGTGAAACGAACAGTATATGTATTTTAACATTTTTTCTGCTTTAAAAATTAAGCTTCATATTTTTCTTGGGAATCTTATATTTAACAAAGTCATATTTATTCGAGTCGTCTAACAGGACAGCTCACCTCGGAGATGGCTTGTGTTTAAGTTAAATGATAAAAAACAGAGACTGACTCATTTCATGTTCTTAAGAAATTGTTATAGGAAGAGAAAAATCTCTTATAAAATACAGAGGTCATTGAAAAATTTAATTCCATTAATAAAACTTTTCTAAACAATTTAATCATTTAAAGGATTTATGTTCGTCTTAATAGGTTCGTGGAAAAATTTAAACAAATCAAGTACGTGAATTAAGTTTTATCACTTTTAAAATTAAAATTGATTAAACTTGCAAAAAGGTTCAGTTTCAGCCATAAGCGGATCTGGGAGGGAGGGAGAGAGATGCAAATAGAATCAACATATGTATAGCAGGAGCGTTGTTATAGGACATTAGGATATTTGTCTGGCTGTTCACAGAAACTAATAACATCTATCACAAGGAAAACCGTGTCAGCCAACCCCTGGTAACAGATTAAAGAAATGACGATTATTAAATCTTATGATGTGCATAAGATTTAACTGGCTGTTTTCCAGTTGACTAATTCCTTTAACAGTAGCCATGTTTCTTCAATCATAACACGTGTAGTACATTACAAAAGTTGCCAAATGGTATACTACACCCCTCTTATAAAAGCTAATCTCAGATGCAAATGGGAAAGATAGATCTAGCGGTAATTACTGCATAACGTGTTAGCAGTAAATGTCTAATAACGTGTTTTATGCTATTCTGCTTTGATATTAGTACGTAAAAAAATAAATAGAAGATGTATTTGTTCCTTCTTATGCTGTTCTGAAAATGTACATTTTTGTACGCATTTGAAGTAGTACGGAAAAGTCTCCTTATAGGCGCTAGGTTAATTGATTTCTTTAGAAAGTAAAATAATATCTAAGGTGTACCAGAGCGTTTTTACCTACCATGCTCACTACAAAATGCTACATTTCCACCTTGATAGGTAAGAGTTTCTTTGTTTGTTTGTAAATAAGCACAAAGCTACACAATGGGCTATATGTGCTCTGCCCACCACGGGTATCGAAACCCGGATTCTAGCGTTGTAAGTCCGCAGACATACCGCTGTGCCACTGGGGGGGGGGGGTACAGGTAAGAGCTCAACAATACCGATAATGCAGTTAGTTATATTTGTACTGTCCAAAATTGGTTCAGAGAGCAGCCTAATCACCAATACGAGTATTTTTGTGATGAAGCTGAATGTTAAATATCCCCCCGTAATCCTTTGGTAATATCTGTTAGCACGTCACATTTCTTAGTTACAATCAAAGTAACCATTTTCTGGCATCTTATGGTTTTTATTGTCATACCAGGTTCAAGATGTTGTTGCATAATCATGAGATTTAATATAAAACCGTAAAATCTGAATTTTACTATAAACAATAGAACCACATTATTAGACACTGTTAAGTAAGAAAACTGTTTCATAACTTACATAATCTACTATTCGAATGTAACAGTTTTGTATCAAACCTGAGTTTATTTGTTGGATTTTCTGCAAAGCTACAATACGGCCATCCCTAATTTTGAATTAATAGACATACAAGAAGGGAAGACAGCTTGTCAAAACCATCAAATGTCAACTGTAGGGCTATTTTTGTCACACTTTTCAGTGTGACATGACCGTTACATTTATAATGCTCCTATGGTCCCAAAATATGGAGCAACATTTCATTTTAGTAATATCGGGATGCGAACCACAGAACCTCAGCTCCGCAGTCTGATATGCTAACCATTGGGACATTTTATTCTATAAAATAAATTATACTTTTTTTACAACTGTATTGTCTTTACATCTGAATGTGATGAAGCACATCGTCTCTTAATAGATCTAATTTTTCCAGCACATTTTAGTAAATCTTAATTATATTAAACTTGTGGAAGTTGCACTTGATACTTTATAATTCTAGTGCTACGAATTCTGCTGATCTTTATATACATCCAAACTTTTGTATCTATAAAAAATATCTGAGAATATATCTATCACAAAAGATTCACATCAATAATGTTTATGATTGTCAGTACTATTTTTGTAACTGCACTAACTCCAAACGTTTAGCTGATACATAATAAGTTTTAAAATATCCTTGAACTAATTTTAGATATTTCTTTGGATAGTATTTCGTCATTTTAAACACATTATCTTGTTTTCCATCCAAGCTGAGATGTTTAAAACATTACTGCATGAAAACTAGTATCATGTTTGAGCTATCCATCAATATGCAATAAAGTCTGTGCTCAGTTTAGATTGATACTGAATTAGAACCTGCGTTTCCATTACATTCATTCAATCCCATCTTCTCCAAGAAATATATCTAGCTGTTTAGCATTATGAAATGGACATTTTTATCCATTAAGATGAATTCAAGGACAATTACACCACCATATCACAGCATATAGGGCTACAATGTATAGCATTAAATGGTACTATTCCTTAAGGTCACTTCATCTACTAATTCATAATCCTACTCACACTATACTTTAACCACCACATATGTCATTTCATTCATGAAAATTTTTTTGATTCTGGTTCCAGAATCTCTTCATATAAGAAAACGGCTGCTATCGGTGAAGTGTGACTCATTTGTCAAATTAATATTTTACCATTAGATATGTTCTTGGAGGAAGGCTGTTATTAACCTTTCTGTGAGCAAAATGCACACAATAAAGCATCTGGATAAAAGCCTACCTTCTAAAGTCTGTTTATAACTATTTATGTACTGACTGGTGTACAATTGTGACTCTCTATAACCATCTCTGTGTGATATGAATGCATATCATGGGCTTCTTACCTTCTGTAGTAAGCTATAGTTATTCCAAATTTTCAATTACATAGTTCCTGTACTGTCGTGACTACTACACGTGGTAAAAAAAGCCGCTAACTTCAGGACAGACGTCTACTTGACTCACATGAATGTGCTGGCACAGTATCAAGAATCCGGATTAAACACACGTGGTAAAAAAAACCGTTAACTTCAGGACAGACGTCTACTTGACTCACATGAATGTGCTAGCACAGTATCAAGAATCCGGATTAAACACACGTGGTAAAAAAAGCCGTTAACTTCAGGACAGACGTCTACTTGACTCACATGAATGTGCTAGCACAGTATCAAGAATCCGGATTAAACACACGTGGTAAAAAAAGCCGTTAACTTCAGGACAGACGTCTACTTGACTCACATGAATGTGCTAGCACAGTATCAAGAATCCGGATTAAACACACGTGGTAAAAAAAGCCGTTAACTTCAGGACAGACGTCTACTTGACTCACATG
>NW_013668977.1:79176-99066 GCF_000517525.1 Limulus polyphemus
TCAATTCTTACCAGTTTTATTATAATTTACGATTTACCAATATATCAATATACAACAATTATGAGGTATTTTCCCAGTTAAAATGTTTAAGGTTATGTAATGACAGATATATTATTGGCCACCTACGATTGCGATAATAGATGGAAAATTACCCAAACTTTACTAGTACAATAAGTGCTATTTAAACAGTATACATTGACTTCTTTCCTATAATGAACATCTTTCGACACATTTATTTATTTTTTGGGACGCTTCATTAAATCTAAACTAAGTTTCTCAACAGTAAGTTTAAGGACTTATGACACTAAAAACCGGGGTCTGATTACTGCTGATAAACAGAGCGCTGACAACCTATTGTGTAACTTTGCGCTGAATCAAGAAAACAAACAAATAAATCTAAATATAATTTAGACAAAAATAAAGCTAGCCAAATAAATAACAAACTCACTTTAAATAAATTTCAAACACAGCAGATTTTCCAGTCTTGGATTAACTCTAGTTGAATTAAACACTGGCACAGCACCAACACATTATACCAATCTTAACAGTGATAAGACACACTTTGAAAAGCGTCAGACATTATATACTGTCAGAGTGTTATTTGAATACTTACATCCGCCGGTACAGTTTTTGTTATTGCTTGCACATAGCATTTTAAAGAAACAACCTGGTGTGCTAGGAATAAACTATATATGAGTTATTATTGTTGAATTGTATAGGAGTGTTTTCTCAATTCATATATTTAATCACCATAACTGTGTACATTCTTCCAAAACATGGACTACTACATAATAGTTTCACGGAAATTTGCATAAAAGTACTGCAAGTAAGCAGAGGCTATGATTCTAAAGCTACCTAAAAATTTCAAATATATATCTGAAATGCGTTATATGTAAGGAATATATATATTTACTGCAGAGAAAATAATATTGTTACGACAGCAGAAGTCATGTGACGCTGGTAACATGTCATGTGTTTCTAGAAGGATCATGACTGTTACTGGCAACCCTAGTGTTTGCCAGACGCCCTCTATTTTTGTATATAAGCCCGCCAAATAAAGCGGAGATATAATTGCAGATAGCAGATTGAAGAGAGAGATATAGAGACAGATAATTCAGTCAAGTGAGCAGTAGTGACCTTAAGTAAAGTGCGTAAATCGTTGTGAATTATAGCGCGTGTTTAAGTTAAAGTGACTGTGGAAATTCTGTGTATTGAAAGTTGTATTGAGAAAGAATAAACTAGTTTTATTTAAGAAAGGACTTGTATCGCTGAAGTTCCTCAGGAAGAATTTTTACGGAAAATTAACAAACGACCAGAGACGTAACAATATTCACAAAATATTGTCTTTATAATCGCTTAATCGAATGATTAAAAAATCACGAAACATTTAAGGTATCAATCCTTTATTCCACTATAACTTCACATTTATAAAGGTACAGAATGTTTGGGAACTTTGAACAATGGGACATAAATCAACTGAGCATTTGAGAGGTTGTAAGGGTTTTCCCCCCTCAAAAAAGTATTTAGTTCATGTAAAAGTGAATACGCAGAAACAACCACGAGCTTAGAATAAAATCTCTCTTTAGTTATAAACGTGCTATTCTAGTTTATTTCAGCGTTAGTGCACATTTCCAATAGATTAACGTATATGGATTTCAATCTTTCTATTTCTGGAACTTTCCATACATTGTTCATTCTGACTATCTCATACAATTTCATAGTTCTTGTTAAATGTACTAGAGACCATTTACACGACAACATAAACAACCCAAGTATGTCCAGATCATGTGTCAATATAGCACTATGTAATATCCAATATCATCTGACCCATTTTCGACTGTTATCTAACAAACAGCCTCCAGTATTTGAGATAATCAACCTCAAATAATGAGTAGAAGTTGTTTGGTTTCTCTTCAATCCTAAAAGCATCTATGTGCTCATTAAAAGGCATCGTCACATCACCTTGGTTACTAAAAACACATGCTCATTTTGAACTATGGTAATGGTGATTATTTTAAACTGGCATTTCAAAGCTGGTGTGACCACAAACAGATAATCAATATTATATGATTCTAGTTTGTTGTGAATACATGTAAGTAAATTCTACACTTAACTGTTCAGCAATAAATTGATATCTCTCCATTTATATAATGATTCTTGAGTCAAATTTAAATCGATGGAGATAGTAATTCCCCCACTACATTACCTTGATGTTTCTTTACTAATAATTTTATTACAAGATAGTAATTCCCCCACTGATATGCTACATTACCTTGATGTTTCTTTACTAATAATTTTATTACAAGATAGTAATTCCCCCACTGATATGCTACATTACCTTGATGTTTCTTTACTAATAGTTTTATTAAAAGATAGTAATTCCCCCACTGATATGCTACATTACCTTGATGTTTCTTTACTAGTAATTCCCCCCCTGATATGCTACCTTACCTTGATGTTTCTTTACTAATAATTTTATTAGAATATAGCAATTCCCCCACTGATATGCTACATTACCTTAAAGTTTCTTTACTAATAGTTTTATTAAAAGATAGTAATTCCCCCACTACATTACCTTGATGTTTCTTTACTAATAATTTTATTACAATATAGTAATTCCCCCACAGATATGCTACATTACCTTAATGTTTCTTTACTAATAGTTTTATTACAAGATAGTAATTCCCCCCTGATATGCTACATTACCTTGATGTTTCTTTACTAATAATTTTATTACAATATAGTAATTCCCCCACAGATATGCTACATTACCTTGATGTTTCTTTACTAATAATTTTATTACAAGTTACAGCTTTTACATTAAAGACAATTATTTTTTAAAACAGGTACTACGTTTCGATCACTGGTTCCATTATTCTTAAATACTTGAGAACAATCGCATCAGTGATAGGTACGTCGTACCTGTTCTAAAAATAATATATCTACTGTGAAAGCTGTCACATGTAGTAAACTCAGTAGGTAAACTCAAAATGAAACTATTTCTTTACCAATAATTATGTGGTGTTTTTGAAATTATTTACTATTGAAATGTTTGTCCTGAAATCTCGTACACCACGTATGTAATCAAGGTACTTTTTGAGGAAATAAGGCTTAAAATATGTTGTCATGTTCAAAATTAAAATGTTTTAAATAAAAGGTCATGCCTTCCGTTATAATTAGAAAAAAATGTTAACAATCTGTATAAACAGCAGCAGTAGGGGTTATTAGTTGTCATTTACTTCTTCAGTATTTCCAGTACCTAGAAGAACATTCCAGAGCAAAGCATTTATGTCCAAAGTTTAAAGTTACCATCCGGTGTTAATCCATTTGGTCCTTTTTTCTCTCTAAGTAATCATAATTCTAATTCTAAATTTGTTCTTTCAAATGTTTCGGCGTAACTACATTTTCCAACAGGTATTTAAACACGATCCTTAATTGATATTATTCTGTGCCTTCATTTATGTTATATTCCTTATGCCAAGTGATTTGAAGTACTTCAAATAATTGTACAAGCAACTTTTTTAAACATCGAAGTAAATTAGATATCAGAATAGGGATTTCTAACAGCTTGTTACAATGATCTTCATATAACTCGCTAAACCGATTATGGGTCATGTTTAGTTAATGAAGTCTGCAAATCTATTTTCTCAATGAGACGGAATCTACAGCAATATGTGGCAATAAAAGACCATGCTAATCGAAAGAATTCATGCAGAATTAGATCATTGTCTGTCACCTGGAATGGAGTAGACTCAATTCAAACTCACTGACTGAATAATCAGAAAATCTATATTGCTATTAATAATATTTTGAGCTCTCCAATTGTCACGAATGCAGTTTAAATGCTTTCTAAGGCCTATTGTAGAACAAACACAAGAAAACATCCTTACTGTACACATCTGAGACGTAGTTACTTTGCAGGAAACAAATAATGTTACAATTTGAGATGCTTGCTAAATGAATATCTACTTTTGTGCTATGGTTTACAAACAAAACATATTAGCATATTTACAGAAAATCTTTTCAAAATTCTTCTACTCAGATTTTCCTCAGTTTAATAATGTTGATCAAAGTTCTTTGACTCTTATGGTTTCTTTCGCACTTCTACATCTGTGTTATTCATGGTAGTTTGGATAAAAGCATACAACCTTCACAGTGATTCATTGTAAGATACACTGAATACAAAGCGTGAACAGTTCACTAAAAGTGACAGTTGAGTTTTGAGCCTTATATGGAAGTGCTTTCTTGTTGATGATTTCAAAATAGCCATGGATAGTGTTTTTCATACACCAACAGCCAACAAGTAATGTTAATCATTGTCCTCAATGTTTTTAAAATGTATTATCAAATTGGTTTTAATGTACAACATTAAAATATGAGAAATATATATGTTTTTAAGATGGTCTATTACAAGCTAAAAAATCTGACTACGAAATAATGAAATTAAGGACGAAAATCGAGAAATAAAAGAGAAAGTCAAACCTTCTTTGACCCAAAACCCTAACTATGAACAAATAATAAAACTGTGTGACGTATTAAAGAAGATGTATACAGCAACTGAAAAATAATCACATCCATAACTTAAAATGCCATTGATACTTCTGTGATAACATTATTTATAACTATAAAAGCTGTACTATAATATAAATGTAGACATCACAAAAGCAAATTAAAACAAATTTCACTAATCTGTTTAAATTACACCAGATAAGTAGCTAATAAATTTTACTAATCTGTTTAAATTACACCAGATTCCGGTTTAATTTAAACATATTAGTGAAATTTGTTAGCTACTTTTAGCTACTTATCTGGTGAAATTTAAACAGATTAGTGAAATTTATTAGCTACTTATCCGGTGTAATTTAAACAGATTAGTGAAATTTGTAAGTTACTTACAAATTTCACTAATCTGTTTAAATTACACCGGATAAGTAGCTAACAAATTTCACTAATCTGTTTAAATTACACCGGATAAGTAGCTAACAAATTTCACTAATCTGTTTAAATTACACCGGATAAGTAGCTAATAAATTTCACTAATCTGTTTAAATTACATCGGATAAGTAGCTAACAAATTTCACTATTCTGTTTAAATTACACCAGCTGCTTGGATGATACTAATTTTTGTACTTTTTTTACCCTTGGAGTTTCGAGGAGAGAGGTGCAACGAAACGGAATTTATGATATGCCATTATCCCATTCTGATAAAAAAAAATGTATAAATACTCATGCAATGAAATCTCTATTAGTTATCTCCTGAGGGGTCAAATAATGTTTTGAATAATATTATGTTTCCAACTATTATATTTAAATTTAATCTGCAATACTTAATCTACAAACGCAGTCATACATCTTATCCACTGACTGAAATAATAGAAATGACAGAAAAGTTTTGTGTATAAAAACGGGAAACATCTCAGAGCATATTTATCTGTGATATTCAATTAGACTAAGGTCCAATGTAAAATACGTATACTATTTTTTACCTTGATAACAAAATTCATCTATATTCTTGAGAATCTTTCTGCTAATCTTATCAACGCTTCCAGTCGTCTACTTGAGCTCATACATTTGCAATACCAAATACCCTTATCTTTGAAGACTGTGAGTCATTTAGCTCTCTAGAAACCTAGATGGAGTTTCTTTAGCAAACGGCATAACAAAATCGTTTTCAATCTGAATCAAATAAAGGAATGATAGTACCTTAGAATTTGTAATTGAAAATATAAATTGCTTTATCAATTTATCGTTTACTTTACCAATACCATTAGTGTGTCAGATGGGAGGACAAGTGAAAAAATTGCAGACATTTCAGGATCATGAATCAATATCTGAAGGTAATCAAACGTTGCTTTCATCGTTTACCTTATCCTCATCAGATGAACGCTTTAGGAGAAAAAATCGCCTCCCCACGTCTTTCACCAGTTAGCTGTTCCTCATTATGACTTCTCTCAATTCTCAGTCATTTTTTTATATTCAGTTTTGTTTTTTTACCCACTCTCCAGTTCAGGAATTGAGTTGCAATTCATCTGATCTACTATCTGTACTACAGTAATGGTCGTAAAGAAAGACAAAATGTAGTGGTCTGCATCTGTAAAACCTAACACAATCATATTTAAATCTACAAATTAAGATTTGAAAACCTCTTACCAATGAGATGATAGTGTCCATACGTATTATATTTTCTTGCTTGAATCTAACATTGCAGTATTTTTGACTTTCCATGATATCGTTATTTTCTTGAATTTTAAAATACATATACTAACGTATTTATTTGCGGAATATGAATAATTTAGATAAGGGAATAAGGGCACAGTTCCTAAAGCGTGCATGGTCCTTGCACCTTGCGGGAAGATTCAAGCATGAATATATAAATGATAAGATATCATGCAAAATAGAAATTTGTTAAGGGATATATCTAATATAAGGGAATGTTTTTTCAGAATGTATATGTGTATTTTGAAATAAATTGGATTCATCTAACCGTCTAGTATTTCAGATATGCGTACTAACCCATAAAATTCTGTCATCTCTACCACCAGTATATTGACCATGTATCTCTGTGTGGTATCGGGTTTTGCTTTTTCCATATTCGTCCTTGGCTTTGTCAATACCGTTTTTTGTTGTTGTTGTTGTTTTTAGTATGCGCATGATCAACTGAATATTACTATTTAAAGAAAATCAAAACTACACTTCAGAATATCATTTAATACCTTAAATGTTGAATCATAACAAATTCTTAAGCATACCTGATGTCTCCCAAGGAATCATACTGTATATTGAAGTAGAAATATGTTTATTTTCTAAGTAAATTTGGATAAATTTATTATAAAATTGATTTAATTTTAGTACCTTTAGCCAATCTTAGATGTTATGTATAAATAGCCATAGTTAGTTTATAAATATTATTCTTATCATTTTTGGCGTGATTAACAATGTAGATATCCAGGAGCCTCGATTTCTTACATGACGTCACGCCTTCCTTTTCCTACAAATTTTCAGTAGTATCTAGATAACACATGTAGCAGGTGAAAATGAAGGAGTGATAAGAAATCATGAGTCTAAATGTTATAGCTTGTGAAAAAGGAACTTTAATTAAAAGAAATAAAGAATATTGCAAAACGGAACTATTTTGTGAAACAAAGACAAATATCAAATTAAAATTTAACATTATTTCAGGGGTTTCCATTACAAAAATATAAATTACTTAGCCATTTATACTCTGTGTAAGGAATATGTATAGAATGAACTGCATAAGCTCTGTGAAAAGCACATCATCCACCTCTGAGCCAGACTTGTTAAGTAGTAGCACATCATCCACCTCTGAGCCAGACTTGTTAAGTAGTATCACATCATCCACTTCTGAGCTAGACTTGTTAAGTAGTAGCACATCACATCTACTTCTGAGCTAGACTTGTTAAGTAGTAGCACATCATCCACCTCTGAGCCAGACTTGTTAAGTAGTAGCACATCATCTACTTCTGAGCTAGACTTGTTAAGTAGTAGCACATCTTCCACTTCTGAGCTAGACTTGTTAAGTAGTAGCACATCTTCCACTTCTGAGCTGGACTTGTTATGTAGTAGCACATGGAAGTATGAAAGAGTTTGGAGAAAAAATAACTACAGTGTTAAGGAATACAACAATATTACAGCTCATATGATAATTATAATTTTCTTCTGTGAAATCCAGAAATACACGTAAAATTCTAATACAATTATAATTGTAATACATCAATCCTACTACCACTATGTAAGAATTTTGTGTAATTTAAATTTTTACATGGATGTTTGACTTTCAAGTATTTCACTTTTACAAGCATTGTGTACAAACAACAAAAACGATGTATGTAGGAGAGGCCAAACTAAGTGCTTGATTACAATGTTTCTGACTTAAGAAATAAATACTAATCCGATGCATAGCTATACAAATTTTGGTCAGGTGGTACTTTTAAAATCAATTGTTATGGTCACATGGAGTCTATTAAATGAAATCGCATTTTCAAAACTACTATAGCTAGTCATGCAAAATTCAGAAAGAATGTTGCAGCCTGACTACATAACATAAGGCGAGAGACGGCATCTCGAGAGATCGTAACGAAGTTCCAATCAATTCATTTGCCTCTCTTTCACAGTTTTCCACTGAAACGAGATGAAAAATGATAGCTGTTTCGTTTCAAACTGAGTGACTTAAATGACGGCGGTGCACGTGGCTTTGAATGATTGGAAATAATAACATTCATACAATAATTAGTTTAATACTCATGATGCCAAATTAATCCATTTAGTGTTAAAACAACGATGATCTTAACACTGCATCCTAACACTGGGATTTTAACACTATAGGTTATGTTATGATGAAATACTTTCAATGACTTTCACATAAAATATTTTTTAGATAAGAAATGCAAGAAAGTGTACTAAAATAAACATAATTTGAGTATCTGCAATAGATATATGCGTTAAGGAGATCACGTGCTTAAAAAAACTAATTTTATCAAGCTCCAAATGGGTATACCCAAAATATCTCTTGATACTCTGTATTTGTGGCATGATCAAATGAAATTTTATTTATATCCCGGATTGATTTTAGCCTCTAATATTTTTCTTTACTTTAGAATGTGTGATTATTGTCTTGGAAATAAACAACCGTAAAGGAGAACACATGATTACAGCGACATTTATTTTGGATATTTTTATATGTGAAAAAAAAGTGATGGAACAATAAGCTAATAACAAATTTTCAAAATATAAATGTTTACTAATTAATAACAATAAAGGTTTGAGTCATACTTACAATTTTTATGTTTGTGTTATTGCTTTGAAATAAAATTATTATGCTGGCGACATGTTATTTTTAACACCACACCATTGTTTATTTCCTTGGTTTGCTGGAAAAACTCAACATATTATACATATGTTTGGAAAGCTCTGTCCATCGTCTTTCACTTAGAAATTATTATATGTTTTTGTAAAGTACGTACTCGGAGAAATTTGCCCCAGATCACTGGCGACATCAAATTGGACACTTAAGAAAGCTTGGCTCTTAAGCATTTAGAAGAAAACAAAGAACATTTCAAGTATTAATTTTCTTGTTTTCAGTAATCAAGAAATAAATTAGGAAGATGTTACATCATTTTTTATATCGTTATATACAACAGCCAATATATTTGTTGGTATCAATAACTCAAAGGGTAAGAGTAAACTGCATTCTTTAATAAACATCACTGAACATAAAATTGCGTAAACTACTTTACGTGTTCTCTTTTATTTCAGTTTTGCTTCAGAGGGGAATATATAGAGTGCATGTGCAGATGATCGGGGTGGGGTGGATTTGAAATGTATTAATCACAAATCAACTTATTTTCCTGCAAGAAAAGTCCTTGAAAGTGGGATTACCTAACAGTTGTGTATGTCTTTAATTGTATAACTAACATTCAAATGGTGTGAGTGGTGGTAGTTTAAGGTTTAAATGACTGATAAATTACAAAGCTAATTCTGTCAGTGATTTAATAAAAAGAGATAATTGGGGACATGGAGAGATGCATGTAAAGGAGTTCACAGAATGGATAAAGGAGATTCAACTTCTTATATATGCTTTGCACATATTTGCATAATGCATTTATTATTATAAAAGCTTACGTTTATGATCTGTGGAATTAGTCGAATACAAAATAACTATTCTTATTAGCCTGTTATAACTAGATTTAATGTAGAAATATAAAGGATATAACATTAATTTCTACACCTGTCTTTGCTAATCTATAGAGGTGACCCCCCCCCCCGTGGCACAGCGGTATATCTGCGGACTTACAACGCTAGAAACCGGGTTTCGATACTCGTGGTGAGCAGAGCACAGATAGCCCATTCTGTAGCTTTGTGCTTACTTCCAAACAAACAAACTATAGAGGTGATATGCATTTCGGTGATGGGCTTCATATTTATATTTTTAGAATGGTTGGTAAACAAAGTGAGCAGCTGAAATATTATCACAGAAAGAAAGGCAGCAGATGCAAAACCTTCTTACAATTTGTTTATTTTTTATTCTAGGTACAATATAATCTGGTAAAGAAGAACATATGTGAAAAACAATAGTCATCTTCATCAAGATGGAAAAATATGACAGAATGTAGCCCGAGTGCTAGGTTTTTGCATAAGGTTTTACAATAGTTATATTTACAAGAACTGTATATATATATATATCATGCGATTTCTTTACAATATTTTACACTTGAACAACATTTTGCACTTAAATGGCCCTTAAATGTATCCAAGACTATATTATTCAACTAGTCTTGTTAGAGAAAATTGCTAAATTCAATGCTTATATTTATTTATATATATAGATGCATCTGTGGTTTTCCAAACTTTCTAGTGCCGTGAATTCTATAAATCTGCTGTTTGTTAAGTTCTAGAGAGTTAGTCTCTAAGAGTTAATTACTGACAATAATCTAGAATAGTGTTGTTTACTACAAGCAAAATATTTCAATTTAATCGTTATAGTCATAGTGAGTCATGGGACTGTACCCACTACGTAGATTAAAGTAGCTTTTCCTGGGACTGTACCCACTGCGTAGATTGAAGTAGCTTATCCCAGGACTGTATCCAATACGTAGATTGAAGTAGCTTATTCCAGGACTGTACCCACTACGTAGATTGAGTAGCTTTTCCTGGGACTGTACCCACTGCGTAGATTGAAGTAGCTTATCCCAGGACTGTACCCAATACGTAGATTGAAGTAGCTTATCCCAGGACTGTACCCACTACGTAGATTGAAGTAGCTTATCCTAGGATTGTACCCATTACGTAGATTGAAGTAGCTTCTCCCAGGATTGTACCCACTAGGTAGATTGATGTAGCTTATCCCAGGACTGTACCTACTACGTAGATTGAAGTAGCTTATCCCAGAACTGTACCCATTACGTAGATTGAAGTAGCTTCTCCCAGGATTGTACCCACTAGGTAGATTGATGTAGCTTATCCCAGGACTGTACCTACTACGTAGATTGAAGTAGCTTATCCCAGAACTGTACCCATTACGTAGATTGAAGTAGCTTCTCCCAGGACTGTACCCACTACGTAGATTGAAGTAAGAGGATAATATTTTAGCAACTCCTACTAAGACACTTTAAAACAGTGAACAGAGAAAATGTTTGAGTATCAGAGACTAGAGTGATCCAAGATGTAGGGTTTGTAAAAGTGCCTGAAGGATTTCATATAGTCACCACAAGACGAAAGTATCGCTTATTCTGCAATTTTGAGTACAGTGTTGGATTTTTCTATGAGGATGAATTGACAATACTTGCATGACCTAACTTTACCACTAATGAACTTGTTGTTGTAGTAAAGCAAAAAGAAATAAATAATGGATTACATTTATTTATTACGATCATAGGATATTTTGGGTAAGTTTTCCGGGTAGTATTTGATACCTTGCTTTGAAACTTTTCACTGACATCTTGACCCTTGAATTACATTTGGGTCCTATATTTCATCAGCTTTTTAAAGCACATTTTTCTAAAGTATTTATGTACCAAATAGATTGTGGATCCATAACTTTATTAGTTACTCAGTCATTAATTATATTTTTGTCTGACACAAATGTTAACAAAAATACGATCAGTATCACAATTAATCCTATTAATTACGTTCTGGTCTCCTAGTTATCTTACACAAAACATTTGGGATTCCATCATTCTTTTGTTGTTTGTTTTTGTTAGCTATTCACACAGAGTGTTGTAAAAGCCGAAAACATTAAATTACTTATTATGATGCAATAACGTTAACCAAATCGTAAGTGACGGAATAAAAACAAGTCGATAATTTAAGTATGTTTGTGTAGCCAACAGTTTTATATTATGAGACCTCAAGCTTCTAGGAGCGGTAATTTTAGATTCAATTAGCTATTACAAGTGTAAACAAGATAATTGGATAAGCTATTATTTCATACATGTTTTTTTAAGAGGTGTTAATACGAATTGTGCTACAGGATAAAATAAATCAGGCACTATAAATCTAATGTCTCAAATCTGTGTTAATGTTTGGAAACACTACATGAATTCCAGATTCTAGACATACGATAAATAACAGAGCTGAGGAAATAAATGGTTTCTTTTCATGAAATTAACTAATATAGTATTGTAATTATAATTCAAATAAAAGAATGACTGTAAACGCATTTATGAGTCTTGCCTGCATTTTATATGTAGATTTCACAACCCCTTTATTCAGCATTCATCCCATCCTGTTTAGGTAAAAGCTAAATGTCTTTTTTAGTTACAGAATAAAATTAAATTTGTAACAAAATAGTTATTGCATATGTTACGTATTAAAATTTCAAATGGTCTGAAATTGAGTTGATTGATACATTTAAATTTAGTACTTAAATTGTGTTTTGGAATTAGTAGTTAAGTAAAAGCCGATATATAGTTAGTTTGTAATATTTATCAACAAGATTGATACACACAGTTTTCTTTTTTTTAACACAAATACGTTTTAATATACATACAACAATGTAATTTACAATAACAATTATTATAAATAGTTATTACAAACAATGATTTATAAACAGAAGTTTCACAAACTTACAAGCAATATAAAGTCTTCCTTTTAATGTGGAACTTCTTCCATATCTTATCGAGAGATTACGATGAGCAAGTTAATTACGCCGGGAAGCTAGCTAGCTTTGTCCTTGGCCACATACGCTAGGTTTTCCACCGTTGAAGTCAGGTAATGTTTTTGTAAAGATACTAATGCACGATGAAAATCCACTGAAGTTAAATGAGTTGTAATGTTAGAACTTTGTAAATGCTCCTGGTCAAATATCTGAAGTTTTCCGATTGATAAGCTTTATAAAAATCACAGTTGTAGCTTCCGAAGTTTTATAGCACACTGATTATAGCGAACTAATAATAGATACTCTCTATTTCGGCGCGTCGGGTTAGTTATATTTATAGCCGTGTGAAGGCGCTCTAGAAATTTCAGTTTTACGTAACAAAACAAATTTAAGCGTCTACTACACGCATATATTGTTGATTCTTACTCTCGAGAATATTCTACAACTTTGGAGAATAGGCGGGAGTTTTGCAATACATATTTAACAGTATCAGCTATGTATGTTTGTAAATATAAATTTAATCTAAACAAACGTTGATATTAAAATAAATATATATTAACATATTCGTTACACATAGTATATATAAACTTTCATCGTTTTTTGTGGGTTTGTCAAAATGTTTAATCCGGAACCAGTCTTGTAAAGCTGGAGAGATATGGTAAGATTACATGTCAGTATAGACGCTCAAAGCAAGTAAATGAGAAATTAGCAGGTGTGCCATTTTTTCTTCACATGGTGATGTAGCTGTTTATATGAATATTATTGCAACAAATATCCAATGCTCAGCTCAGATCTATCACTTTTGCAAGTAAAGCCAGTTAATAAACATGAATCTTAAAACAAGTTAAGAACGTATACTTAATTATATATTCCAACATCAACGGCATCACTGCTAGTTTATGATTTGTTTTCTCAGAAGTATTATTCTAACACTATGAAAAACTATTTTTCTATCAAAATATATAACATAGTCTAGCTCTTCAGATCACCAGACTAATGATATTACATATTTTTATGAACATGTGCATTTCGTTAGGTCGATATTATTCTTCGGGATATTGCTAGCAGAACCAATAGGCAAGATATGAAGAAACTGAGAGCCAAACATTCAGAAATCTTCATTATCAATGTGGATTAAAGTTGCCTCACCAAAATACCTTCACTTTCACAGTACAATAGGATTTATTGGTGCTGTATATAACCTTTTAAGCAAATGCTCATTATAACAGCATTTTCTGCGTTCCTAATTTAAACGTTCTGTATAAGGCATAGAAATTCTGTCAAAATATATTGATTTTATCATTTTAATTAAATATAAAGAGAAGACCATCATCAAATATTAAAAATTAACCTCATTTTTATCATCTCTATTTCCAAAACTTTCAAAATATTTGTTTGGTCTGGATGTTGTTAAGCGCCAAGCTACACAAGGGACTATCTGTGCTCTTACCCACCAATGGTATAATTACAAATTAAAAAAAAACACATACTACCCATCAGTTCTCGGCATTTATTAAACAAATATAAGTAACATTAAAAATATGTGTCGGTTCAATGGCAATTCTCGGTATTTGTATTCGATTATTTTTATCCATACTAACTGTTTTCTTTTCTATCCATTTTTTCAAGAACTTTTCTATCAGCAATAAGGACGACTGTTTATGAATTATTTGGAATAAAAGTGTATTGGCTTCATTGTTTGTTTTTTCAGGTTTACCGATTTTATTTAGGAAAAAAGTAATCTTATTTTCGAGTGGGATTGCAGAAAATAACAATGAAAGCTTATACAGACTGAAAAACTTACTTTTTATATTTCTTCAAAACTAGAATTAAATGTACCATTTCAAGATAATATGTTGTTAACCTTGATCAACTCTGGAGACAACATAACTAAAAAAAAGTTTTCCCACGTTGAGTCCGTGGTTAGTTTACGAACTTACAAGGTTAAAATCGGGTTCGATTCTACGCTGTGGACAGATAACCCATTGTGTAGCTCTGCACTAAGAAAATAACAGCTCAAAAAGTGTCGCATAAAAAATACAATTATATAAAGTAGGGTATACAATACATTGTAGGAAGGGTATCTACTCAAGTAGAACCCACCAGCAGTAGGGATACTCCGTCTATCAGAGCTAATCTCTATTCACAAGCCCTAACTCTTACTTATCACCACCACTATTCTAGAGGGCACATTATTTTATTATCTTTATTTTATAATTTTGGTTTATGAAGAGTAATTACTTTAACACAATTGGCTGCAAACTGAAAATAAGAGTTACATGTTAGACATTTTTGGCTTGTGCACCTTGATTACCCTTAATCCTATTTTTTTCTTCCACATGCAACTGCTGAAGTTGGTATTCCATGAATCCTCCATAATCGTTACATATCAATGTGAATAATGTAATACATTAAAGCGACTAGGTAAAACGTTACTACTGTCAAACAAATAAAAAAGTGATATTTTCTCTTCAAATTAAGAAATCTCACTCAATCAACCATCCTGTTCCTAGATGTTGTAAATTTTGATCAGAATTTTGTACGTTTACACTTCTTACATAATACTACAATAATGCCTAGCGCCTATAGTCTTTTAACCAGTTATCTTTATTATCGGCCCGGCATGGCCAGGTGGTTAGGGTGCTCGCCCTTTCAGCCGTGGGGGCGTTATAATGTGACAGTCAATCCCACTATTCGTTTGTAAAAGACTAGCCCAAGAGTTGGCGGTGGGTGGTGATAACTAGCTGCCTTCCCTCTAGTCTTACACTGCTAAATTAGGGAAAGCTAGCGCAGATAGCCCTCGTGTAGCTTTGCGCGAAATCCATAACAAACAAACAAACTCTTTATTATCTATTATAAAGCATGCCATGTGTGTTCTAGCTTAAATATGAATTCGATAATACATGATTCTCGACTCATAGCTACAGAAATCCGTTCTCTGCTACACAGATGACGATTAAATCCTGCTATTCGATCAGACAAGAGCAGCCTAAGGATTAACGAGGAATGCTGCTGACTGTCAATTAACTTCCCTGTAGTCTATCAGACAAGAGCAGCCCAAGGATTAGCATGGAATGCAGCTGACTGTCAGTTGCCTTCCCTGTAGTGTATCAGACAAGAGCAGCCCAAGGATTAGCATGGAATGCATGCTGACTGTCAGTTGCCTTCACTGTAGTCTATCAGACAAGAGTAGCCCAAGGATTAGCATGGAATGCAGCTGACTGTCAGTTGCCTTTCCTGTATGTATCAGACAAGAGCAGCCCAAGGATTAGCAGGGAATGATGCTGACTGTCGGTTGCCTTCACTGTAGTCTATCAGACAAGAGCAGCCCAAGGATTAGCAGGGAATGCTGCTGACTGTCAGTTGCCTTCCCTGCAGTCTTTCAGCTCAAATTTACGGATGGGTATGCGCGATATTAGTTTTGTAGTTTTGTGAGAAATTCTGAAACAAAAACTATTAAAAAGTTACAATTTTGAAGAATCCTTCTTAATCTGTTTCACTGAATAACTAACTAAAAAGGTTATTTTTGCAAATATGTATATATATCACACTATTTACTCTCTCATTATTACATTGTTGTTCCTTGTTAGACATATTCTGAGCTTAGAAGTCTACAGCTTGAAGAAAACGATCACAACAGTCATTAAACAATATCAAAGTAATGATTAATAACGTAACTGCATCTTATGGACGAAGAATTATCACACACAAGGAGCTATCTGTAATAAATGTTCCAAACGATAAATTTGGAATGATAAACAAATTAGTCTTCTGTTTTAACAAAGTGAGTTTATATTGAAAGCGTGCTTAAGTCAACATCATGCATATTTTATGCGCTGCGTCAAGTTATGTGACCAACATACTTAACGTATAAAAACTGAATATAATGAAGATTATTCAGATAAAACTTATTTACACGTCATGTTCACACGTTTGGTGTTCTTACTAGACAAAATGCATTACACCTAGTTATCTACATCTGTTAAAATACAGTAAGAGGAAGTTTCATTTTGATATATAATTCTTACTTTTATCTGTGTAGGTATCTATATATAATTACACGAACGTACTTTACCTTCCATTGTTGCATAAAGTGTCACCTAATAAAACGTTTACTTTCAGAACACATCAATGCTTTAATGCCCACCAGTGTTAAGTAATATCCGCCCAAAAGTGAAAGGTGTATAGGTAAAAAATGAAGATCTTGAAAAATGATAATGGTTGAGCAGAACTGTCCCTCTCAACTTAACAATTTCTCCATTTCCTTACGTATTCGATATACAACTTTTTTGACTAACAACCTATTTTGCTAATGATGGTAAAAGTACAACTTAACAGTTTCGAACACCCTGGATATACGTGGAATCATTTGTGGCAGTATTTGTTCCAAATAATTCGAAAACATAATTGATTATATAGCTGTTTTGTTCACATTCTTTTGTTTGTTTGTTGAGGAGCACAAAGCAAAAACAATGGGCTATACATGCTGCGTAGCCCATCGAAATCCGATTTTTAGCGTAATAAGCCCACAGACTTACCGCTGAGCTTCTGGTGAATGAAAAAGCAGCAACGCAGAAATAGTAACAATACAAGAAACTACTTAAAACTAAAAATGAGGCAGAAGAATTGATAAAAACGCCACCAATAGCAGGCCCATTACTAGACGTCAGTAGAGCGGAGGTCAAAGAAGCAGTCAGAAAAATGAAGATAGGTAAGGTTCGTCAAATATTGTAATTAAGATGGTCAAGGTACTGGTAGATGGTGGAGTTGAGTATGTATGTACCCTGTTGAGGAAAAGCTGGCGGGAAAGGCAGATACCCACTAAACGGAGAGAGGGGCCTATTCATACCAATCTACAAGTAGAAAAGCGATTCTATTGAGTTTGAAAACTACAGAGGGATAAAAGTGGTGAAGCTTCTGCTGATAGTGAAAGAAAAGGTACTGGAAAAGAGAATAGGAGGAATCATAGAAAGTTTATGGTTTATGCTGAAATAGGAACAATAGAGACACTATATATATTCTGTGACAGTTGCATGAGAAGTATCTTAAGAAGGAAGAAGTTATACAATGCAATTGTACATTTGTAGAAAGCATATGACAAGATACCACGAGAATTAGTATGCTGGTGCCACCGAAATAGAGGAGAGGCCAAAACAAAGTTCATCAGATTAGTGAGGGCCATTTACGAAGGAACGATAACAATCGTGAAAACGGTATATGGAGAACCAGACAAATTTGATGTAAATGCTAGGCTGCACTAAAGGTCAGCCATCAGCCTCCTACTATTCGTCTCTGTCATCGACATTTTGAGTAATGAGTGTTGCAAGGAGCCCTTGTGGAGCTATTATTCGCCGACAACCTTATCCCAACAGTTAAAAGTGAGCAGAAGTTACAAATGCAAGTTAAAGAGTTTGGAAAGAAGAGGCTTGAAAGTGAATGTCAGAAGAACGGAAGTCGTGGTGAGCGGAAGTGGTAGAAAAAAGAAGATCAAGATCACATACATAAAGGAAGGAGTTGCTGGAGCAGGTAGGAGACTTTAAGTACTTGGGAAGTACAATCAAAAATGAAGGAGAAAGTGAGAAATCTGAGAGAGAGAGAGAGAATCCAGGTGGATTGGAATAATTGTAAAAAAGTAGCCACAGTTATGTGTAACCAAAGGTTATCCAGGGCACTGATAGCCAAAGTGTATAAGACAATAGTTAGACAAGTTCTCCTCTATGGAGCTGAGACCTTAAGGGTAAGAACAGAAATGAGAATGCTGAGATGGCTATTGGTAAAGTTGCTAAAAGAGAATGGAATGAATAAAAAAGTTAAGGAATGGCAAGACTCTGGGGAATCGCGGTAAAGGTAAGAAAAATGAGGCTGAAGTGGTTCCATCATGTGAAGAGAAGAGAAGAAAAACAAGAAATAAGGAGAGCATTAGAGCTGCCAATAGCCAGCAAGATAAAATAGAGTATGCCAGTAAAGTATTGGAAAGGTGTGATTAAAGAATACATGAACGAGAAAGGAATTGCAGAAGACCTGGTAATGAACAGATGTGTATGGAGGAGGGTAGGACGAGTGAAAGAGGCCGACCCCTGCTAAAGGTAAAAGTCAAACAAAAAGAAGTAAGTGTTAAGTGTTTCCCATGTTACTTTCAAATATAAATAGAATAAAAGGTTAAGCCACGGATATTTTAGTTGAACACATATTGAAGTTCTTCACGTAAATACTTCTTGAAATATGCTATAATAATAAACAAAATTGTCCAGAGGAACAACAACAATTTATAATTATCAAATGAAGGTTTTGTCACATTGGAATTCTAATTTTCACAGATTGCATGGGCATCACTAAAAAAAAAAAAAAAAGGGAAAAGTATAGTTCAGAAATTGAACTTTAAAAAATATTGGTTGGTCTGTATGCAAAAAAAAAATAAAGTTTAAAAGTAACTGTTTTTTAAAATAGTATTTTGACTAGTTTGGTCAATTTTTTGTTATATGCCGGGTTAAGGACAGTATCTGACTGAGTAAACTTAGAAGTATCATTCGATATATTTACTATTAAGGAAAGTAAGATAAAATCACGATCACGTTTTCTATCGACTCTTTGAATGACAATGTCTTCCTTTTTCCTAAGAAAGTTTAGGCCTTTTTTCCCCGCTGATGTCAAATTTTGATTTACAGACTTCTTTTTATTTATTATTTTTGAGGTTGTTTCACTAAATTCAACTAGGAGGTTTTTACTAACGGTTACGTTTAGTGACATACAAAGTCCGCCCTTCATTTATTAGATTAGCTTAAAGTGTAGTGAACAAATAATTTAATTTGGTTATAAAGTACAATCGATAATGGTAAACATCACACAGTAAATGTGATGAATTTATACAATTATTTCATGTGAAATAATAGATATGTCTTTTCTTGTAGGCAATATATTTTATTGTGAGAAATAATAAAACAACAAAATTTAAATATTTTGCCAAGAACGTTTTAATTGATAACAACAACTATAATTACAAGTTTCTGTTTAATCTTTCAGTGTAAGACACATTACGATTGTCAACACTACATAATAAAGTTTATGTAGTATTTATTTATACGTGTCTAAAGAAGAAGAATGAAGTAAACACACACATCAAGAATTGTAGGATTCCATCTAGTTAGGAAAATATATTTTTCATTTTTGCCCTTTACAGCTAGCTAATGGTTGTCATTCACTGTTTATGTTACTTCGATTCTGTTCAAGAAAATTTAATACTTTCTGTGTTTGGATACAGTTTTTAGGCATATTTTTAG
>NW_013668977.1:99493-125287 GCF_000517525.1 Limulus polyphemus
TAGAAAAGAATATATCATAAAGTAACAAGTAGAATAGAAAAGAATATATCATAAAGTAACAAGTAGAATAGAAAAGAATATATCATAAAGTAACAAGTAGAATAGAAAAGAATATATCATAAAGTAACAAATCGAATATAAAAGAATATATCATAAAGTAACAAGTAGAATATAAAAGAATATATCATAAAGTAACAAGTGGAATATAAAAGAATATATCATAAAGTAACAAGTAGAATAGAAAAGAATATATCATAAAGTAACAAGTAGAATAGCAATGAATATATCATAAGGTAACAAGTAGAATATAAATGAATATATCATAAAGTAACAAGTAGAATAGAAATGAATATATCATAAAGTAACAAGTAGAATAGAAAAGAATATATCATAAAGTAACAAGTAGAATTTTGTAAGTCAGCAATCGATTTTAGATAAACTATTACTAGAAAAACTGTTATATGTCATAATTAAGAAACAAATGGGCTTATGATTTTAGTGAGGGAGAGTAAAAGATAATATATCATACAATCGTCTCAAGTTCACAATGTCAAAGTGAAAGTATATCGGTTTTGAAAATGTAAAAACATGTAGAAATGGAATTTCTGATTTGTAATCAAATAATTAATTTAATAGTGATATGATTGAAACCTTTATTCATTACAAAATATACCAATTATCAACTATTGCGAATTTCTGCAGAGTGTAAATTTACTTTCAAGGCTACTAACCTTCTAAAATGTCAGTTTGATGTAATAGAAGAGACGTAGCAAGAGGGTCAAAGATCTAATGTCCAAAATTGTAGCACTACAGATAGGAAATGTAGTTATGGATCTCAAGTACATGATATGTTTTGTAGAGTTTCTAAATAAAGAAACATTCTATCACATATTAATTATTCAAGTCATTTTGGGGAATGCCCATTTGTTTCGTTTACGGTGATATATTCTATTTGACTAATCACTTAGAGATAACGCAAGTACTCTTACAATGAGCTGTAGGTATACTGAGAAATCGTCATTATGCTTTCCAAATGAGGATTCGTACGGATGATTGAGACAGAAGTCAACTATACTGATAAAAAGTTTCTTTCTACTAATATTTACAATAAACATCAGCATTCATCTGTTGTCTGCAAGTGTTCAACTATAAATCTGAACAGTTGACCGTAATTCCCTATCTAAATCTCGAAGTTTGGCGAATAAATGTTTCAGTACCTGTGACAACAATCTTATTTGGGGCGTGTGATTTTTACTTACATAGATTTATAACAGCACATCTATATGGAGACTTGCATTAGAAACATGAGTAATCAGTTCATTGAGTCTAATTTATCATTAAAGGCAAGTTTATTATTTTTTAATTTATGTAGAAAACCATTGTCTGCGGGGTTAAAACATTACAGTTAATTTGATGGTTATGTAGAAATGGAATACTTTATGTTAAATAATTAGTTTCGGTATTAAGTATAAATACGAGATTGATATTTTACTAACGAATGTATAATCACAAATAGCGACGTATATTATGTATTATAATTGACTTATTCAACTTTTGTTTTCATAAAATTTTATTTTTTGCCATACTGAACTTCTAATCCAATTAGCCCACTCTCTTAGTAAATGGTCAACATACCATCAATTGTGATGAGTCAGACTAAATATCCAATACGGTTGAAGTGTCCACTCCATTTGAAGATCGCATATCTTAACCTTTCTATCATTTTCGTTCAATTTTCGTTAGTGACCCTTAAATAGAAGCGTGAAGAACACCTATATGCAATTTGTTTTAATTATGATCTGCCAGGGTATGCCTGATGATTTGTGAAAATATTGACAGAAAGGTAAGAATATTCGTTTTAATTTTTATAATAGTAATGGTTAAACATAATCATTTACGTAGAGTGGTATATAATCCTTTAAAACTACTTTTTAGCGGAGCAATTATATATTTATATTAACTTATAAAGCTAAGCATGAAATTTAAATTATTTTATATTATGATTTTTTTGGGATTTGGGTAAATGTCCTTTTCAGGGGGGAATAGAGACCAAAGTGTGTTATTCAACGTATTAATTATAAAAAATGAAAACTATAGCGATATGCATAAAATACGTAAGAACATTCAACGTTTAAAAATGCACAATAATATACTGTTTAAGTTAAAAGTAAAATATACAATTAAAAACTACATGTTTCAGTGGAAAAAGTTCCACCATCTTTAGGAGACCAGAAGAAACACAGAAAATTTAATTTTTATACCAGCAATAATTTGCACATTATGCAGTACCATATACAGAATAGATTCTAAAAAATTTACTTCTCTTGCACCAGGGCCTAGATCTCTATTCACAATCGGTTTATGTTTAATAATTTCAAGATATTATCTTATGTTTAATTCATATTTTAGCTTAACTTCCTTATGTATTTGAACCTTATCCCATTCAATCGTTTAGAAAGAGTTTGTCACATGTTCGACCAAAACTGAATCTAGAGTTTTTAATTTTTCGACGGTGTTTTTGTGTTCATTAATTCGAAACCTTACATTTTTGTTTGTTTGTCCGTATAATTCAAGCCACAACTGCAATAGATTTTATATACCCCTCATTTTTCCTTTAATTAATATTGTCTTTAATGGCATTAATAATATTCATTAGTTTTAATTATATATTTTACTTTTAACTTATACAACTTACTTATTTTATGAAATCTATGCACAAGCAATGGATAAGTGGAAAATTATGTAAGGTAAATTATTGGCTATGCTATGATATTTGACTCATTGAAATAATGGATTTACCAATAAATTAAGATAGTATTGGTGATAAAAACTCCTTTTTTTACATGACAGATGTAATACAAATTATCACATATTTCATAGTAGTTGTCCCATTAAGATAATGGTTGCACTTGTGAAGTATCCAAAACTTTTATGACACATGCAATTTAATTATTAAATGAAAACACCATCAGACATATTAACTATCTTGTTCAAATAACAGGTTTACTTGTAATGTATTAAATAACTTTTTAGGATATGTAACTAAATATAGAAGTGAAAATTATAATTTTGATGACGTATCACATGTTAAATTTATAATGGATACTTAAAAAAATAAATTTCTCATGATTTTAATTATATAAGTGAAACAGTGGGTGGAATAATTATTACATAGAAGTGATAAAGTAAGCATACATTAATATACTACATGATCATCCTACTGTTACACTCTCCTTTTTCTGCTTATAGTACCTTAATAACACCACCCGCCTCTAACATCATACCCCCTAATGTTATTTCGTGAAACTATGATGTCATCGCCCCTACTCCTATCTCCCTTTATCTGTCTTGCTGCTAAAGCCTGCATGCATAACCTATTAAGTACAAATTTTTGGTGATTGAAATGATTATCCAACAGTTTCAATAGTTCATTCTATTGTAGCAAATTTGTGTGAAAGATGATAGACTGTAACCGTTTGAAGCTGCAACTATTTTACCAATCCATAATGAAAATGTGAATAAATCTTTACACAGTTAGAATTTACCTAAGTGTTCATGTATATATTATCGCATTAATCAGTAATCTTCTGAACAGGATGTAGTAAGCATGTGTGTGCATTAATCTTTGCTTTGGGATGTTTACACACACTTAGGGGTCAACTTATGAGTTCATACTGTAATTAGACTTTAATTAATTAGCATTCAGTTCATGATCACAACTACGAATGACATCTGAATCAATAAAAACTGTATTCTTATTGCCTAGTACTCCTTATTGTCCAGTCTTTCTCATTTCACTGGCTAGAGTTTGGATTATTTTACATAAAGTATTTCATTTTAGATCCTCCTGTTATTTATAGAACTTATAGCTAATCTTGTAGACAACAATATACCTTAAAAATTGAAAAATATTAGTTTGCCATAGTGTTCAATGTGTGTTTTATGTGTAGTTGGTTATATTTTCAAATATATTGTCTACAGAACAGCGAATGAAATACAGCATGCACTAATGTTTGATAAATTAATATTAGATATTTTTTAGAATAATTTTATAAATCTGCTTTAACATAGGCCTCTAACATTGACTGTCAAGTGAGTGTATTGTTTCTTGGAGCAAACACTCTGATTTCAAACTACCATCGATTTTATTTTCAGAGGTTCAAACATTAATGCATGCTATGCAGATAATTTATACTGTAAAATCAATATACTGTTGAGTTTTATCGACTGACCACATTCACATTACAGTTTCCTAACTTATGTGACACTCTTAATAATACCATTTTCAGTGTTTTAATTTCTGTATCCATAACTCTGAACATAGATATTTCTAGCACCAAGTTTGCTGATCTGTAAGTAATTATCCCAAGACCATGGAGTCCAAATGATGCTGCCTCACATTGATTGGCTGCCTCAGAGGGAGGAGATAAGGTAGAGACGATGACGTCCATGAAGAGAAAACAGAAGATCCATTGCTAGGGTAACGTTGCTAGGCCACCAACACACTTGACACTTATCAGAGGGCGTTTTGCTAGGAGATGTCTTCACGTGACATCATAGTTAGTGTTACTCAACAGAGAGTGTGTTGCTAGGAGCAGTAGTTCCTAGAAGTGGCACCAAAGATGTTGGTATGATGAGCAAACCACCAGGAGGCGATGTAAATCAACATGCCATTAACTTTATTGTTACAGTGAAAGTCTTAAAAATAATAATATAATTCTATTTACAAAATGTAGTGTTTGCCATTATCAGTAGTGAAAAGTTTTTTATCACAGTTACAGGTTTGGTTTGTTTGTTTGTTTTGAAAATTGCACAAAGCTACACGAGAGCAATCTACGCTAGGTGTTTCTAATTTAGCAGTGAAAGACTAGAGGGAAGGTAGCTAGTCATCACCACCCACTGCTAACTTTTGGACTACTCTTTTGCCAACAAATAGTGTAACTGATAATCACATTATAACGCCCCTATGGCTGAAAGGGCGAGTATGTTTAGTGGGAACCCGCGACCCTCAGATTGTAAGTCAAGCGCCCTAACCACTTTTCCTTGCTGGGCCCACAGTTACTGTTTGCGTTACAAGTAAAACATTAAATACATTTTACAAAGGTGGGCAGTGTTTTTATAAGTGGATAATGTTACTAAAGATGGTGTTTGTATAGGGAGTAAAAGGCAAATAGTTCAACAAGCTCATGAGCTCATCGCAGGGTGTCTCAACTGGTCATCAACATCTATATTTTATATTGATTATATTTCTATGCATTGAGTGTAGCAATAAATGAGTTCTTGATAAAATATTGCATGGATAGTGTTACTGTATGTAAATCATGCTACTATGATCATTGTTATCATAGTTCATACGATGATCAATTAATCAATAGTATTTTTCCTTATTTGCAAGTATCTGTCCTAAAAAGGACGGATTTTGCGTGATAACGTCTCTAAATGTCATTCAATAGTTTAAGATACAATCTTATTATTTCACTAGTCTGGTTTTATAGACTATGATTTAAATTATGTACTACATAAAATGAGTTCTTGACAAAATATTTCATTTTACACGTGTTAACAATTACCTTATATCTTTCACTTATGTATGTTTTACAAAGGATGATAGTGTTTCTATAGATGAATGGTATTACCATAGGTGGGTTCTGTTGCTAGGTTTATTGTGTGTGTTTTACAAAGACAGTTGGTGTTACTAGAAATATTGTGTTGCTGTTGTTTGTAATTAAGCACAAAGCTGTACAATGGATTATCTGTGCTATGCCCGGTTTCTAGCGTTGTAAGTCCGCAGACATACCGCTGTGCCACTAGGGGAGGGGCAAAAGATTGTGTTACTAAGGTTGGTGTTGATAGGGCGGATGGTGTTTCTATAAACAGATAGTTCAATAAGATGATGATCTCATCATAAGATGTCTCAACGTGTCTCAATATTTTATTATTATTGTAGTCTAGATTTAATTATATCTCCTAAAAGTTACAAGTAAAACTATTATAACTTATTGTATAATCTATGTCAGTTTTTATCACAAATACTATCTTAATTTATCCATTACTTAAACAAGACAAATATTATAGTATAGCCAAAAATTTATTTTTCATACTTTCACACTTATCTGTCCTGAAAGGATTTTATCACACCTATTGTCTAGTTTTTATAAATATTGAATGAGACAGTTAGTATAGTCAGTTCTGTTTTTTTGGTGATTTAGTACACATTTAACATACTGGTGAGTATATTTTCGTAAATCATCGGAATTTTTAAGTAATATTTTGTTTCTTGGTAAATATTGGTAATTAGATTTAATTGAAATTCAAAACAATACCCCTATGATCTTAAACACCGGTGATTAAGTGCGAAAGACTATCTTGTGTATAAAGACTCTCATTGATAACGTAATAATTTACATATTGGATTTAGTCTTGAGTTTGTCACAGATTAGTTAATCGATTCAAAAAAAATGATAACTTTGATTATCTAATTTGCATATTCAATGGAAACTAATGATCAGAATTTTGAGGATTACGAGAGCACGTGAATGGTGCTGTCTTTATAATAACCTTATCTATAAACAGGTAACGTTTTTGATCTGTTCGTTAATTACTTTGCGGCCATCGCTACACGCTGGACATACTTCTTGAGAGAAAGATAATCAAAAATAATCTTAAGATATTATAATGTGTCACGTTGCAACACCTAACAACATAATTTATTAAAACTATTTTATTTCAGCTAATTAAATTAAAGATCAATAACTCGTCTAAAACCTACTGAAATACTACTTATTAACCACGCAGATATGTGCAAGTACAAAAATTGAATAACTTATACTTAGTTGCTGACAGTGCAGGATTATCGAATTCCCCACAAATTGTTTTTCTATGAATCGAGCAATATAAGCACAGGTTCAAATTATATTACGTGTTTTCTTTCACTAGACATCGCTTTCCTGGGAATCGTCACTCTAAATATATTTACTCTGTTTATTGTAACAGGAGATTATTGAAATAATGCTCTCATGAACCTTAACATTAGTTACGACTAGGGATGAAGCAACATTTGACAACTCGAACATTATACTTTTTTATACAACTGGTAGTGCTGCTTGTTGATATAAATATTATTTTCATTAAAGTAAACAATTTTAGAAGTTATTTCTTTTATCTAACACGTTGTTGACCCTAAAGAAACGTGGACATTTCATTATTACAAGCCTATCGTTAGAATCCACTACAAATACTCTAATTAGATCTCCAGAGCTTGTACTAAACTTATACATTTTCACATTGTACAATAACTTCTACAGTCAGATGAAAGGTTCTATAACTCACATGCCCAACCTATGTCGTAGTTACATGGATAACCTGCATTATCCAAGAATTAAATTTTTCTTCAGTATGTGAAGCTTTTTCAACCATATCTTCACTTTCTTAACTTTATCGCCTTAACTGATGATGCTCGTCTTTAACACCAGTTGACTACAGGCTAACAAACACACACAGTTACTTTTATTTCAACCTCAGTTGTCCTTCACACATTAAAAACAAACTCAAATATCAACTAGCTGTAATACATAAAATACATAGTGAGGACGACGTTATTGGGCAGAAATCTAATTAAAATAATACCTTTTTTATGAAAAATGGAGTTATCAATTTTCCGTACTTTATCACGCTACATAATATGTATAAATATTTATTACACTGCGAATATTGATTTAGCTTTTTGGCATCGCCTAAACACCCCTATAGATAACATTTTAAACTGATATTGAACAAGAAACTTCTATAACTAAAGAAGATAAACATATTCCCATTACCCTTACGTATAGCTAGTTTAATAAAAACTCATTTATGTTATTTACTCTGAATAACTTGAACATCGTACAAAAAACACTACACAAGATAATATGTTTCCTTTGTCACTTATAAACGCAATATTAGCACGAAATACCTCTTAGTTTATAGTTATATTACCTAAATAAAAAAAAATCCCTTAATCACCCACTAGTAGATACGAATGCCACAAACGCGGATGTAATACTTATTCTCACATAGATTGTAGAATATCCATATATCATATTTTTATTGAAACGTAGGGCGCGGGTTGAGCTTTTAGTGAGTTCTGGATTTTGGAGGTGGCGAAGCGAGATCGAATCTATGCAATTCCACAAAATATTTCATACTCTTTGAGCTGTGTAATAAAAAAAGTTACAAATAATCCCAAAGCGTAGATGATAGGTGGTAGGATACTATTGGCTATCTGCTTTCCCTCTGATCAGCAGTTCAAAATAAGGAATGGTGGCAGATAGTTTTAATAGATTTGACCGTAAACATAAAATACAAATCAAACCCATTTTACCTGTATTTCAACTTGTTATCTATTGTACACTTCACAAAGTAATCAATATTTCGTTATTTATATCTGAATTATTTTCCAATATAATTCATTTACAAATATTTAAATTATCTGCAGTTGTTCTTTTTCAAATAGCATTGTTGTGTTTCCTGTGACTCTCTGTACAGTTAAGTGGTTTCTTGTTGTGGCCATCACTCTGTCTGATAAACGTGTAGAATGCTTGCTGAGTGTACAACTGGACATTTCAATCATGAATGACGAGAAACATGTAGCTTGCTATTTCAACATAGCTGAAAATACACAGAAGAAGAAAAAGAAGCAATAATAAACTTCGTCAATTTAAATTTCACACGACTTCCCAACATATCCATCATGAAAATGCATGAAAAGAACACATACAACGGAACATACATCATTTGGCAATCAACTTACGACATCAATTAAAATTGGCACAATATTGATTTCCGTGTTTGTTCGCCAAAAGAATAGAATGTGAAATAAATTGCTTTAAAAGTTTAAATAATTTCCCAGAAAAAGTTATTGTTAAATTACTAAAAGAATGAAGATCAAAATAGAATTAATCAAACAATATAGTAAATATACAAGATATTGAAGAATATGAAATAAAAATAGCCAGATCTTATGAGTTATCCCATACATAGGAAACATGCATAAACAGTTCATGAGAATATAGAACAAACTCACAATAACACAACACAGACATCGAAACAAAATCCATAAAAAGACTTGGTCAAAAAATAGAGGCTTACTGAACAAACCTTAGAAAAATTTAACCTATACGAATGGATCTATCTATAAAATATAAAGTAAACTGTGAATCCATCTATACTGGTGAAACAAGTAGAAATCTAAATATAAGGTTTAATAAATACTTTAAATCCATCACATGTAAATTAACCCATAAAAGACTTGCCCATAAAATAAATTAGAAAAACAGTGATAGTTGGTAAATAACAAAGTTACACAAAAAAAAAATCGAAGAATGTTGTTAATAATAATACACAAACCTAACAGAGATATTTAAAACCCCTTTACTTTTATTAAACGCTCTCTATATAATAATACACAAACCTAACAGAGATATTTAAAACCCCTTTACTTTTATTAAACGCTCTCTATCATACGTCATTTTTTTTTAAACAGTTCAAAAGCCAGTGTACATTTTTTTTTTCTCTAAATGAGCAAAATTGTTTCGAGAAGTGAAACGTCTTAGTATAGGATTTATTTAAGCTGCTCGAGAAAAAAACTTTGGTACTTAGCTTAGGCTATTTAAGTCCTAATATTATTAAAGAACGTTTTATTTCCTATATATAAATCGCTTACATAAATATAAATTTATATTTAGAATATTCATTTTGTGTATTAGTTTCATTAAGTATCTTGACTAATTATCAAATCTCTAAAATCTCAATTCAATAATAATTTTTTCATTAAGTTTTTTAGAAGTTTCCAGTTTTTTGGAAGACTGGTTACTTGTGTCAGTTTCTGTATATTATAATATTTCTGTCAATCTGCTCTAGCAAGCTATAAAATACTATATGTTTTCTGAATATGTACAACTAACTACTATTATGTATATTTATATTTTGATTTAATAATTTTTATTTAGTTATTTATATATTATTTTAACTAACTAATAATAATATAATTCGTTAAAAATATATAAAATTTTGCCAGTGGTTGTTTTTTTAATTTCCGTGTGAATTTTTCGTGAAATGTATGATTGACTCTCACTACAGTTTAAGTGGTTTTCTGTTGTACTCATAAAAGTAGCTAAGGTTTGATAACTAGATTTTTCTCGAAATGTCTCTCAATATTTGTTTATTTAGGTGTTATTACTTAGGTGATATTACTCTTCATATTCGTATATTGATTGATATTTTTAATCACGTTCTCGTTCTGATTTTTTTTCGAGTCATCTATAGAGCTAAAACCTGTAAGAAATGATTAAGGGAGTATTTAAAATTATTCGTTACACTCTGTGAACTTTACATTAGCTTTGTCAGAGAATAAATAAAATAACAACTCAAAGTAATATTCGCCTACTATTTTTTTTCACTGATTGCATATTAATAATGGAAATATGTCAATGAAATATTTCTATTTCACTGACTTGCTATAAAGAAAACTTCATGTTATTTTAATTTTTATAGGGTAATATGGGCGAGTATGTCAAACATAAGAAAAAACAAGATAGCTATTAACATGTAAATTCATTTTAATTGATATATTTGGTTCAAGTAACACCACAAATTACATTGCAGATGTAATCATGTCTGACCATAAAAGCGTGAGATTGTTAGTCTGTCTAGGATGCGAGACTTGTTTGTTGGACTTCTATCAAAAGATGAAGAAGACCAGTTAGTTACCAGGATACATTTCAGCAGACTTTACTTCTGCTTTCACTGCACGTTTCCTTAGGCTGGTGATAGTTACTGTAGTAAATAGTAATTCTATCATTAAAGTAGCTTTTATTCTGTAATATAAATTCATTTCATCAGTTCTTGTTTGTGATCTCGAAGCTGGATTTCTGAACTGTCGTTGTTTATAATAAACTTGTGTTCCTTTTAAAGTCACAGCTCAGTGTTTTCTTGTTTAAGCTAACGATAATTTAATATGCTATATATAGCTCTGAATTATTTAAAACTGTTACTTGAACCTTTTCTTACAAAGTATTGGATATTTCAAACACACACAATCAAAATACAAGAAAAAAAAAGAACTGCACTAAAAGTGATAAGTCTTAATAACCCTATTATATATCTCAAGATTTATCATACATTGTCACCTAGTATAAATTATTCTTTAAAGTGGCCATACTTAAAGCAGCGTAAAATGTGTAAGCGGATCAGTTCATAATTGTAAATATTATACTTTAGAAGTACGGTTTAATGTTTCTTAATATTCATACTGAATCGTTCTTGTATAGTACAGAACTGAATGCAAATGTTATATGGCGAGCACTGAGATTCTTCTTTAATATTAATAGATATGTTTACGTTGAAGATCATGTTATCTAAGTTACGTAAACAAAGTTTATAATAGGATAACTTTTATTTCACAGCCCTAATGAATAAAACGATATTACTAAATTTTTGCCAAGGATGATGAGTTTGAGACTAAGCCACTTAATGAATGGCTGATTGTGTTAGTATAACTTTTAATCTGTGGATAATGGTGCATAAGTAAAAATAGGCCACTAAATCATAAATGAGGCTCTGATAACAATTGAAAAATGGCTTACCTTGAAGAAAATTCGACGTAATGAGCCCATGTTTTAAAGACCCTTTCCTGTGTGTTTACATTATATTCGTAACGTCTTTGTCCGTCAGCCACCAGACACAAAGTCACTTTGAAAACGGCTGTAGATCTCAATTACTGGATGCCGTAGAAATTTAACTCATTATGAAAGAAAGAAACAACCGATCCTCGTGCACAGAACTGGCTTCCACTAGATGGGTTTGTATCACCATTTCTAGCGTTATCCAGGCATTTTCAATATGGTTCAGATCTCGTTGGTAAATCCGTCCTTTCGTTTGCTTCCTGTTTAATAATGATCCTTGTCGAACATTATCATCAACGAAAATGAATTTTCGCTTACCTGCCGTAATATATAGTTTTGCTATCGGATGGAAAACTTGATATCTGTTTCTTACTGCAGCGAGATTACAGTTGTGGATTTCATGTTTTCTTCTTTATTTACTGATTCTACCGTGACAGACTATTATTTATAGCTATTGTATTCTACAACATTTATCGGCAATAAACGTTCATCATGTTATCTCCAGTTTCTGGATATCTGAATTAAAGTTTTACTGGTTTTCATATCGGTTTCTTGAGCCCATCTGCATGAATATAAATGTATAGATATCTTAATCCCTGTTATATATTGAAAGTCATTTCTCAATTAAATACCTTTCGCGACAGGTCACAGTTGCGTCTCTGTGAATTTGCGTCTCTTCCCATGGGTTTTCACTCTTCTGTGCCCAAACCGTGTTATTTCCTGTTCTTAGTAATGTAATAAATTTTTGTGTAAACCATCTTCGAGAAACGAAGTTTTGGAAACAAACAATGATTGCACGACATGAAATTTGCAAACACATGTTGTTTATTCTCTCGTTGCTTAACGGATGTCTAATTTGTCCAGATCCATACACTTTCTGCTAAAATAGTTTCTGAGTGGTATCAAACAATGATTGCACGACATGAAATTTGCAAACACATGTTGTTTATTCTCTCGATGCTTAACGGATGTCTAGTTTGTCACAGATCCATACACTTTCTGCTAAAATAGTTTCTGAGTGGTACCACATTCAGAGAATTTTGTGGGTAAGCGATTCTGCTTCCAAACTATAAGATGAATATTCATATTTATCTATACCCTAATCTCGCAAACAGTTCAACAAAACATTTGAATTGCGTGACGAGAAGTGAAAGGAATAACTGAGCGTTGTTATCTGTCACAAACAGGTGTTTAATTGAACCTATAATGATTGTAGTTTGATCATAAATGTTGAGCGTTGTTAGCTGTCACAAACAGGTGTTTAATTGAACCTATAATGATTGTAGTTTGATCCTAAATGCTGAGCGTTTTTATCTGTCACAAACAGGTGTTTAATTGAACCTATAATGATTGTAGTTTGATCCTAAATGTTGAGCGTTTTTATCTGTCACAAACAGGTGTTTACTTGAACCTATAATGATTGTAGTTTGATCATAAATGTTGAGCTTTGTTATCTGTCACAAACAGGTATTTAATTGAACCTATAATGATTGTAGTTTGATCATAAATGTTGAGCGTTGTTAGCTGTCATAAACAGGTGTTTATTTGAACCAATAATGATTGTAGTTTGATCCTAAATGTTGAGCGTTGTTATCTGTCACAAACAGGTGTTTAATTGAACCTATAATGGTTGTAGTTTGATCCTAAATGTTGAGCGTTGTTATCTGTCACAAGCAGATGTTTACTTGAACCTACAATGATTGTAGTTTGATCCTAAATGTTGGTATTTAGCAAATGTTGAGTAGTCTGTTATTTTCCTAGTCATGTATTTGTGTTATCTACCTTATTTATTGCTATTTACTAACAATAGTAGAAAACCAAAAAAAACTGTTGAAAGTTAAGAGTAACGTTTTATATTCAATATCAAGAAAGATTACTAAAGCAACGTTACGGTGTGAGCTGGGTTAATTTGGTGATGTGTAACTTCTATTAACTTATAATTATGTCACTACACACTTGAAGTTAGGTAAGAATTAGTAGCACTATACTATTCATTTAGTTTAACACCATATGTATTACTAATTATTATTTCCTTGAATTAACCTGCTCATCATTCAGAAGAACTAGTGAATCGGCAGAGTAGATTTCTTGATGCCGGTGTGGGTCAAGTGACCAAAGGATCAACGGGACAATATTACAAAAGTAATTATAAAACTGAGTGAAATTATATTGAATAATGATAAATCAACCGTATCATTACTGCTCTAAGAACTTTTGTGACACGTAATATCCGTAGCTGATTTTAATGCTGAAACCAACATGGCAGATGACAGTAAAGATGAACGTTTAAATGTATTTCCTTTTCATTCATATCATGCCTCAACACATTTTGGTCATAAAATAATTTATCCTTGAAGATATAATTAACAAACACACGCGTTTCAAATTCGAGTTAAAAGGAAATTCGTGTAGATATATTAACATGTCACGTGCGTTTGAAGTTCTCCGTATTTATAAAACACTTCTGTAAGATGATAAACTCACGGTAGTAAAAGATGGTAAACCTCAATGCCAAATGTTCAGCCAAGTGAAGTTGATATACGTCAACTTACAATTTTACATAATGTAGAAAGTGTAAAACAACTGAATGTTTGTTTTGTATATTATCTCGCAAAGGTTTGCATACGTTGATAAATTGCTTAATACTATTATCCTGAAATTGTTGTTAAAATAATATTTTTATGCAAATAGTATAGTATTAAAAAGTTTCATTTAGGAACTACAAATATTATAAATTATTCAAAAAAATAATCATCTAATAAAATTACGTAAACTTTCTAAAACTCACGTAAATACAGAGTTATAAGAACTGAAGAGATTAAATATTCATGAATCGATAGCACAGAACAACAAAATAGTTTTTATGTTTACTGTGTGCACTATGTTGGAAATATTCTGTCTATAGGAAACAGAGTATATATATATATATATATATAACTGCCATTAATTTTTCTCCTTTTGTTGTTAAAAGTTATACCCGAAATAAACAATTTAAAACTGAAGCGAAAACTTAATTCAATATTTTGATTCAGCAACCACAGTAAGTTGTTAAGTTGTTTCTCACATTGCTGTAAACTGATTTGTTATTTAGTTAATTTAGATAATGTGTAAACTCGTATTTAGAAAGGAATGAGATTCAAGACACTTCGTACTGCACTTGAGTATGAAAATTTAATAATAATTATGATTTCAATTAAGATTTATGATTTTCTTAGGTGGGTCAGCAGACGATTATGTCTGGGGCTCGATTATCCGTAGTGGAGAAAATGCAGGTAGCCCATTTTGTAACTATGCGTTATAAAGCAAGCACCAAGAACAACGCCTGTTCTTTAGCCATGGTTGATACAGAGAAGAAATTATCTGAACCAACTTAATTCCTTTTGCACAAAAGGTATCGTGTAATTTGGTTGTTGTTGTTTTTATAGTGCAAAGTTACACAATAAGCTCTGTCTGTGCTCTGTTCACCGCGGAGAAATAAACGCCAGATTTTACCATTGTAAGTCCGGAGACTTACCGCTGACCCACCGGGGATGAGAATGGTATGAAACTTTATTCTGATTGTTGATTATCAAAACATCTGGTTAAAGAATTATGAAATGATAGATGTATTTTTAATCAATTGAACTTTAAAAGAAGTAGGATTTTGGTTAAACTTTATATAGGGTTTCTGAGAACCAGAACTGGGTATTTGCAAAAACGTCACTTAAATTAGGCCTCAGTCTTAGTATAAAATTAATTTGGTTTGATAACTTTGAAATAAATAATTTTGCCTTTCACATCTAAGTTCATCAGTCTTACTGTTAAAATGTGAAACATATCTGTATATGTACGAAACACACATTTGTAAACAAATTATAGAACTAATATATCGGTATATGTACGAAACACACATTTGTAAACAAATTATAGAACTAATATATCAGTATATGTACGAAACACACATTTGTAAACAAATTATAGAACTAATATATCAGTATATGTACGAAACACACATTTGTAAACAAATTATAGAACTAATATATCTGTATATGTACGAAACACACAGTTCTAAGCAAATTATAGAACTATACTCAACCTGAAACGTTTCTTGAAAATAGAGTTTTTGAAAATGAAATCTTAAAAATACAAATTATGAACTTACTATTTTCCCCAACAGTTGGTTATTAATCGCCTGTTTTGTTCATGGAACATTAAATATAATTATATGACTAGTACCTTTCTTTATATAGACCCCCTCCTCCCCCGGTAACTCAGCAGTAAGTCTGTAGGATTTTAACTTTAAAAATCTGGTTTCGACGCCTGCGGTTGGCAGAGCAAAGATAGTTCGTGGTGTAGCTTTGTGTCTAATTAAAAGCATATAGACAAATAAAAAAAAATTCAAATAAATAAGAAAAACATCTTTGCTAATTAATAATTTTGGTAACTTCAGTTTAATTTCAAAATATTTTATTGCTATTTCTAGCTAGGTGTTGTGTTTGCTTTCTACATAGACCTTGTAATGCAGTTATGTCAAGGTGTTGTGTTTGATTCCTACATAGACCTTGCAATATAGTTATGTCAAGGTGTTGTGTTTGATTTCTACGTAGACCCTTGTAATGCAGTTATGTCAAGGTGTTGTATTTGATTTCTACATAGACCTTGTAATGCAGTTATGTCAAGGTGTTGTGTTTGATTTCCACATAGACATTTGTAATGCAATTATGTCAAGGTGTTGTGTTTGATTGATCTGCTCCGTGCTATTTAAAGTAATGAATTTGTTTCAACACATTTTCGGTTGTAAAACCAAGTTATCCATCTATACGTTTATCAAGCAGCCTTCCTACATCATATCGCTCACGAATTGATCTATCTATCTCTGTTATACTTAATCTTCAAACTCTCTCGTTTTATCAAGACACTGTAATTCTCTTCGACCGTCATCATAACATTTCTCTGTCTTTATTTGCTCATGCCTCTATCAGTATCTTAATACTTTCTACGCAACTATATATTTACATCGAATTAGTCAACAAGCTGAATGTATTCCAATTATTCATAGCTACTTATTGATTTTTTTGTGTGTTTTTACCTATAGCAACCACCTATCTGTAAAAGTCGAAGTAATTAGTCTACCAGAGCTGAGCATGAAACCTGTTTCATTCTTTAAAAGTACACATTTATCTTAAATAGATACTATGCTGATACTGTATGTAACAAGCAGGCATTATAAGACACTTTTTTTCATATGCTATTACTCAATGAAGCATAACACAAAAATAACAAATTTAAACATATTTGATCATCCTTATACATACTGCAACAAGTTAACGTCGACTTCTGATTAAAGCAATATACGTACATGGATAGAAATAGAAAATCAACCTGGTGATGAGCATAGACGGCTAACTAAATATACTGGTAACATATTACACTATCTTAATGAATTGGTGAATTAAAAAAGAATGATTGTTAAGCACAATGATATTTATTGGAAAAACATACTTTATCTGTTTGCTTCGAGCATGGCATAAAACTAAGCATGCAAGGGTTATATGCAAATGACTCGTGGAGGTGCAACTTATATAGATCGAAGTAATTTTGTCACATAAAAAAGTTGACATTTTAAATGCGAGGTTTATCTCTTGAAGAAATTCTTACGGTTGTTCAAGCGAGGAGAAAAAGATACTAAGAAAATAATCACAGCCGAAATTTACTACTTTTACCAGCATCACCGTCGACGGTTGAGGTTTTCTTTTGAAGTGAGTCAACTCATCGTACCAAGCGACTCAGCCACATGGATGTCGGAAAGCTAGCTTCAAATGATCAATGTCCAAGAAACCAATCAAATAATAGAGTTAGTCCGGATTATCATCCATTGTAAAGCTACTTCATGCTATTTTTTCCACATGATCTCTAATGGATTTCTTATTTTTCAGCTAGAAAAGAAAAATATAATTTGTATTTCCAGCAAATAAGAGTAGAATATTATGCTATATGATGTTAATATATCGCAAAATAAACGATCCCCACAAAATCATAACAAGGTTCTGTAAAACCCCAAAAGAAAAACAAAACATGTTAGTTACGGCTTATTTTTGTAAACTATTCTTGCATTTTGTCAGTTTCCTCAGTTTAAAGATCCATTAACAGTATAAAGATGCTATAACATTAATACTCTCTTTGCTTTAATTAATTAGCATATTTTGAATGTTCAAATTATTTATGTTTCTCAAATTTATTGTTCTTAAAGAAAACGACTTTATACATACATTTATATACTCCAAGATAAGGTACCACGTAACAATATTTTGTTCAAACCTGTAGCATTCCTTTTGCTTTAAAGACAATTAATATTAGTTGAAGTATATAAGATAATACTGCAAAATCAAATTATCTGAGGGAATGCAAATCAGCCGACGTTACGCCTACAAGATCCAATTGTATCCTCAAGAACGTATTGATACTAGACACGATTTAAAGAACTGCAACAAATCATTGATTCCGCGTCTTCATTCAGAGCAGTTTCTGCCCCTTATATGAAACCTGAAAGACTCAGAGGTATAAATGTGTCAACGTTTAATTAACCTGAAACAAAGGCAATGTCTGTTCAGCTTTTATATCTTTAAACTACCCTAATTACAGAGCATTAACGGTCTTAAATAGAGCTGGTACCATTTAGGCACAGTTGTGGTGGCTTTAGTAGTTTCTTTTCACACAGTAAGTTAGGGTATTTAATGTAAGTTCTAGTCCTCACGAAATGAAACCACATGTATGTACCACTTAGAGTTTTTTTACATTCAACTATTGTGTACTACTTAAAGTTTTTTTTATATTCAACTATTGTGTACTATTTAGAGTTTTATTATATTCAACTATTGTGTACTATTTAGAGTTTTATTATATTCAACTATTGTGTACTATTTAGAGTTTTATTATATTCAACTTTTGTATACTATTTAGAGTTTTATTATATTCAACTATTGTGTACTATTTAGAGTTTTATTATATTCAACTATTGTGTACTATTTAGAGTTTTATTATATTCAACTATTGTGTACTATTTAGAGTTTTATTATATTCAACTTTTGTGTACTATTTAGAGTTTTATTATATTCAACTTTTGTGTACTATTTAGAGTTTTATTATATTTAACTTTTGTGTACTATTTAGAGTTTTATTATATTTAACTTTTGTGTACTATTTAGAGTTTTATTATATTCAACTATTGAATTTCGTCTCTGATGCCATAAGAAAATATCCAAAGCAAATACAGAAGTATTGTTGTTTGTTTACAGAAACGTTTTAAAGGAAAGAACCATTACCGAAAACAAATCTTTCTTAAAATTGTCTACTCAACCTACGGTTGATTGATTAGGCTTCTAGTTTGTTGTGCATCATAGCACCACTATTTTCACTGTACATTCAAGTATGCATTAAATATAATACTACAATAATTTTATATTATAATGGGATTTGCTGCTGTTATCTCATTTTTCACATTTCTTTTCGCAATGAGCTCACAAAACACTAGTTTCTCGATTAAGTCATTTTCCATGAACAAAAGATATTTTAACAAACTGTTCATAAAACGCTCGCAAGATGTAAACGTTTACTTTTGGCTTTTGAAGTAAGTACTTCCTGTTTTGAAGTGTTGTTACACACCTTGCTAGTATGCGAGTTACTAAAAGCGCACGTCAAGACTACTGATATTTAATATTTTTATACTTATTTTTACTCACTTATTATATAAACAGTCTCACATATATTTTAAAATTTACTTATTCCAGAGTTCAACTACAAACACTTAACATCAGTGCCCGTCTGCGTTTATGATAACCTGCATTCACTCCATCTGTCAGTGTATTTATCATGAACCATGATAGTGATTCATAATGAGGATCACCTATTTGTTCTTCTTTATCACTATTTAATATTATTCTACCAGCTTACAGCAAAAATGGCTGTGAGTATTGTAATAAAATCTGAGCGATATTACTAAATGTATTATTACGCATTGTGTAGGGTAGTTTTAAGTTTATTTGACTCCCAGTTGTTTTAGTGTAATCTGTGGTTTATATGGAACCTTATAATCTACTATAAGCATACATATATAGTTGTGTGCAGGTTGTGGATGTAATCTAATGTTTATGTGGCACGTGTATCATAGCGATTATTAACTTATCGCTGCAAGTGTATTGATGTCACGGATCATTTATATTTGTATAGGGTTCCAGCCCTTTAAGACATGATGCTACTAACAGGATCACAGTTTTTTTTGTTTGTTTTTTACCACTACATGATCAATTTCGGCCATATTATACAAACGTCTTAAACGTTAGACAAATTGTAAGTGTCGAATTATAGCCAAGCCTACGTGATTGCGACACTGCAGATAGAGTAGCCTTCCTTGAAGATGACTATACGGAGTCGTGAGAATCGTGCAAGCCGAAAATGATGGCGATTCTAGGCAAAAGTGAGTTAGAAATTCTATAGCTATATATTTTGTTTAGATAAAGTATACAACACCAACGGCCCACCAGAGTTTAGGGTCGTCACAGTGGATAAGGGTCGTAGAAGTGTTACTACCCAAAGTCCATCAGAAATGGAGGAGGGAAAGATATATTAATATAATCAATTCATAATTGTTAATGAACACGCTTTAGAATATATATGCTTATATCTAGAGAACAAAATATTCATATGGCTATCTATCTATGTATATATATATATATAAACTATACACACACACACACACACACACATATATATATATATATATACGGCTTTACAACTTTAAAAAACAACTGTAAAGCCTGCATGTATTATATACATACATATAAATACTATCCAGCATGTATTGCATGTAGTACTATACGGTAACAAAATCCAGTCCATGCACCATTCTAGTGTTTACAGGATATAAACATAGTAGATATGTATATTATAAAAGGATGTACATACCATGTGGTATGTTGATTACCATACATCATAGTGATCGATTGTACATGCAGTACCACTATCAATGATAAACGTGTGGCAGTGATATCAGGAGCAATAGCCATACAATCCAAGGTTATCATTGTTTCCCAGAGAGCATCATACACGAACTATACTGTTTCATAGAGGACAGTATTACTATTATACAGATTTATGTCCATGATTGGCATAAAAAAAAAACAACTAAAGAAATAAGATTACCAAAAAGTATTAATTTAAAAGAGGGAAATAGAATGCTCAAAAATACAAAAACAAGACAGGTAGCTTAAAGTGAAAAGTCAATCACCAGAAAAGTAAACAAAAAAGCTTATAGTGTTGACAGTGTTTTCTCAAGCTACAAGTCTCTATTTTGACTCAATGTCTAAAATCTGTCATATTTAGGAGAGTCACAATAGGGATATGTAGCTTAAAAAAATAATTTCAACACTATGTCTTAAACTATAAACTACTTTGTTTAGTATATTTGCGATTGCATTTTCACTTTAAGCTACCTGTTTTATTTCTATCTTTCTATCTATTCCTATCTTTTCGAATGAACAATTTTTAATAACATTGTTTGATAGTGATGATTTTTATGCAACTACGAAAACTAATTGAAATTTAAAATCTGTATTAACTTTATATTCATGTAATTGAATCTTTCAACCACTCTTTAGATGAACCGACATTTGTATTATTCTACTAATGTCTCAATATCACCTTACTTTTCTATACAACCACTCTTTAGATGAACCGACATTTGTATTATTCTACTTATGTCTCAATATCACCTTACTTTTCTATACAACCACTCTTTAGATGAACCGACATTTGTATTATTCTACTTATGTCTCAATATCACCTTACTTTTCTATACAACCGTTCTTTAGACAAATCTGTATTTGTATTCTTCTACTTGTGTTTCAATATCACCTTACTTTTCTATACAACCATTCTTTAGATGAACCAGTATTTGTATTATTCTACTTGTGTTTTAATATCATCTTACTTTTCTATACAACCGTTCTTTAGATAAACCGGTATTTGTATTATTCTACTTGTGTTTTAATATCACCTTACTTTTCTATAGAACCACTCTTTAGATGAACCAGTATTTGTATTCTTCTAGTTGTGTTTTAATATCACCTTACTTTTCTATAGAACCATTCTTTAGACAAATCTGTATTTGTATTCTTCTACTTGTGTTTCAATATCACCTTACTTTTCTACACAACCGTTCTTTAGGTGAACCGGTATTTGTATTCTTCTACTTGTGTTTTAATATCACCTTACTTTTCTACACAACCGTTCTTTAGATGAACCGGTATTTGTATTCTTCTACTTGTGTTTCAATATCACCTTACTTTTCTACACAACCGTTCTTTAGATGAACCGGTATTTGTATTATTCTACTTGTGTTTCAATATCACCTTACTTTTCTACACAACCGTTCTTTAGATAAACCGGTATTTGTATTATTCTACTTGTGTTTTAATATCACCTTACTTTTCTACACAACCGTTCTTTAGATGAACCGGTATTTGTATTATTCTACTTGTGTTTCAATATCACCTTACTTTTCTACACAACCGTTCTTTAGATGAATCTGTATTTGTATTATTCTACTTGTGTTTCAATATCACCTTACTTTTCTATACAACCGTTCTTTAGATGAACCGGTATTTGTATTATTCTACTTGTGTTTCAATATCACCTTACTTTTCTATACAACCGTTCTTTAGATGAACCGGTATTTGTATTATTCTACTTGTGTTTTAATATCACCTTACTTTTCTATATAACGATTTTCTACATCTCCCTTCTTCACCTATTAGCTTCCCTTTTTTATTTCATTTCTCTTTCTTTCTGTTTTGAGCTGTATTTCTTTCTAACCAGCCACCTACACATAGGCAGTTGCTTACAATGAGTGATTGTGTGTTTTGTATTTACCTTTTTTGTAAATGATATTTTCTGCTCGGAGTGAAACACATGATCCAACAGGTTTGTACCGACAAGCCTAGTCTATTGTATGATTTTTACTTTTTTTTCCCATTATTTTAATGTCTAAATGCAATCAAGTGACGTAGAAGATTGTGAAGAAAATCGATCCGCTGTATAAATCGATAAAGGTCTCTTAGCAACCTTCATTTCAAAACCAAGAGAAATAAACACTACTTGAAAACTGGTAGATGTGATGAGTGAGATTAATGTGATATTTCATGCTAATGATAGAAGACTTTTTCCCTATATCAAAACTACATACTCGCATATAAACTGCAAGCGACAGGAAATCTGCTTATATTTCTATTGTACATATGTATTTCTATGTGGACTTCTACTCATAATATATTAATATACAAACTAGGACTATTTCTAACGACGTTAACTTTGCTTAACCGCTACAATTATTAAATTTACTCGCACATACTTTTGTATTTGAATAAATGTAAAAAAAGAATAAATTAGCAAATAAACGAAAACTTTTCTAACTAACTTTTTTGTGCGGCGTTTCGAGCAGAAGTCTTCTTACTTCTTGGAAAACAACATTGATTCGATACCTTTTTATGCGACGTTTCGAGCAGATGTCTTCTTACTTCTTGGAAAATAACATTCATTCGATACTTTTTTGTGCGACATTTCGAGCAGACGTCTTCTTACTTCTTGGAAAACAACATTCATTCGATACTTTTTTGTGCGACGTTTCGAGCAGACGTCTTCTTACTTCTTGGAAAACAACATTCATTCGATACTTTTATAGGGAACGTTTCGAGCAGACGTCTTTTTACTTCTTGGAAACCAACATTCATTCGATACTTTTTTATGCAACGTTTCGAGCAGATGTCTTCTTACTTCTTGGAAAACAACATTCATTCGATACTTTTTTATGCGACGTTTCGAGCAGACGTCTTCTTACTTCTTGGAAAACAACATTCATTCGATACTTTTTTGTGCGACGTTTCGAGCAGACGTCTTCTTACTTCTTGGAAAACAACATTCATTCGATACTTTTGTATTTACGAAGCTTCAAACATCTGCAGCGTTTCTCCAGTTAGTGTGTAGTTTGCTACATAGTTTATTTTACAGGAATATTATAGTAGGACAGAGCTTAAATACAACGATGTTTCACTCCAGAAGTGGTTTACTTTCAATGCTTTGTAGAAATTGGTAGATATAGGTTTCATATCAATTAGAAATTCCGCCATTTTATTTTATAATAACGCTTGAATGTGGGCTTTGTTTGTGTATTTCAACATATTTTCTACATTCTAGTGCGTTTTGCTTGTATTGATTCAAAGCGAGGCAAGATAAAAGAGAAGGGAAAATACTTCAAAACACGAACACACGATGCATATCATATCTGGTAGTTGTCTTAAGTTTTCTAACATGAAATATACAACATCTGGTTGGAGTTGTATTGGGCTTTTCGACACGAATTATATATATGTATATCACATACGGTTGTAGAGTAGTCTCGAGATTTCTGACACGAATTATATATATGTATATCACATATGGTTGTAGAGTAGTCTCGAGATTTCTGAGCTTTTCGACACGAATTATATATATGTATCTCACATATAGTTGTAGAGTAGTCTCGAGATTTCTGACACGAATTGTCAGAAATCTCGAGACTACTCTACAACCATATGTGATATACATATATATTCGAATCAAGTTTGGGGACGGTTTGAATGAATAACGACGGCAATGTTATAAGTTTAATATAGTAACAAATGTACAACGTTTCGTCATCATCAGCTACAAGAAGCTTACCTAGACATAGGAATATATACACAGTATGGAACAATGAGATCATATTACTGGAAATTGCTTAAGCAATGGTAGTAAGTATGGGAGGGTTTTTTGTTATGTTCGTGAATATGATTTCCAACCTTCTTCCGGTTTCTGGCCAGTTGTTTCATGATATTTCGTATTTGTTTGTTTGTTGTTAAGTACAAAGCTACTCATTGAGTTATCTGTGTTATGCCCACCAAGGGTATCGAAACAAAGCTTTTACCATTATAAGTCTTCAGAATTACCACCAAGCCACTAAGAGGCGTAATTTTGTAAATGACGCTGATATTGTGTGATTCAACATAATTTATATTTAGTAACGATTTTATTTTATTGCCAGGTTTATGAGTGAATTTTAAGTCGATAGGAATTGTATATTTAATGGTATTTTTTGTGTGTGTGAATTATTCATATATATATATGGTAAACTACAGTGTAACGTTGTGTTCTTATTGGGCTTATTAATATCAATTGTATTCGTTTGAGTTTGTGGTTATTATATTTTTTTTTAAATTAACTGTTGGAAATATGTGGTGTGAATGAAAGAATGTTTAATATACTTAAATAGAGTTTTGAAACTGTGTTTATAATGGGTTTTAATGTACTGACCTTTTGTTTGGATTCATAAGGGTCGCGAGTTCGAATCCCTGCTACCGAACATTCTCGTCCAATATGGTTGCTGACTGGGTTAACCATGCGGATATAAAACACTCGTCGTTTACAACAATTACCCGCAGACCCCTAATTCGCTGGGACTAAGATTAAAATGAAGAAAAAAGTACAAGTGACTTCTTTGATCCATACTGTATATACATTCTTGGCTCTATGTAGAATACTTGTACGTAAATATGACAAACTTTGTCGAAACGCTATACATTTGTTACTATGTTAAGCTTGTAATAAAGTTTATTTGATTACCTATTAAAGCTAGTCTCAATGTGGTTTCCTCGTCATCAGATTTCTGACACGAGTATATCACGCCTGGTTGTAGAGTGGTTTCGAGTTTTCTGACACGAGTATATCACGCCTGGTTGTAGAGTGGTTTCGAGTTTTCTGAGACGAAATATATCACGTCTGGTTGTAAAGTGGTTTCGAGTTTTCTGACACAAAGTATAACACGTCTCTTTGTAAAGTGGTTTCGAGTTTTCTGACGCGAAGTATATCACGCCTGGTTGTAGAGTGCTTTCGAGTTTTCTGACACAAAGATTAACACAAACCTTTTAGTAAAGTGGTTTCGAGTTTTCTGACACGAAGTATATCACGCATGGTTGTAGAGTGGTTTCGACTTTTCTGACACGAAGTATATCACGCCTGGTTGTAAAGTTGTTTCGAGTTTTCTGACATGAAATATATCACGCCTGGTTGTAGAGTGGTTTCGAGTTTT